>NC_090189.1:9488962-9713425 GCF_024679245.1 Pseudorasbora parva | reverse complement strand
GAGGTTTCTGTCTTGGTCTGAGTATTTAAGGAGATGTTGCAGAAATTTAAGGCTGGAACCTTTATTTGTCAGGCCGTAACACTGAGTGTCTACTAGATGCTCAGCGTTATGCAATTTTTCAAAAGTCAGGTATCCATATTCTTTACTTCCGAGCATTTGATTTTATGTATGGATTATCTTTGAATTGGTTATGTAATTGGAATAACACATTTACCTGACTAATAATAAATTGCTACACTAATTTATTCTAACTTACTCTGGAATTATTAACTACATCTAGGAGATTATGAAAGGATATCATTTCAATAAGGAGTTAAACAGAATAATGTGTTAAACTATTAAAGGGTTACTTCAGTGATTTAGCATTAAGCTTTGTATTTAAACTGGGTCATTAATTAGTAGAAATGTGAAATTATTTTTGAATTTAGTGCCTTCTAGATGTGAGAAAAGACAGAATACGTAGTGTCGAAGTTAATCATAAATAGACAAGTGGTTATGAATTCCTTTGTATCCCCGGCAACACATTCTCTCATTAAAGGTGGGGTAAGTGCTTTCTGGTAACCGATGTTGTCATTTCAAATCACCAAAACAAACATGCCCCAACCCCCAAAAGGGTCACGGCCCTATTTTGATAGCTCCGCCCCACACATATGTAACCCAGGCAACGACTTTGGCAGAATCTGTGTGTTACAAATCCAGGTCAGATATTCAATGAAAAAAGTCACCCCTTCCATCACAAAAACACAAACCGTTCTTATGAACAACTCAATAGTACACAAGTGTAACGAGGTTCGTTGATGGAAGGAAGGAAGCGGGAACCGGCGAACGTTTAACAACTTTAATCACCCCCTGGCGGCCGGCGGTGACTCCTCCTACTGAGGGACCCGGCAGCAAGCCCCGCGCTCCCTGCTCCTCCCCTAACCGGCGGACGGCAGCAGGTTCCGGCTCACGGCAAGTGCGGTGACTCCTCCGCTCCCTCTCGGACGGCAGCCACTGCACCTCTTCCCAGGAGCACGGCAGCGAGCTCTCTGTACCACCTTCCCCACTCCAGCACCATCGCCTCGGGCAGCCCTCACGGCCTTCCTCTATCCGCGCTGCCCGACCTCCTCAGCACTGCGATCCCCCTCAGCAGCGAGGGCTCTTCGACAGCATGTCCATCCTTCCCCCCGGGTTTTGGCACCAGTGTAACGAAGTTCGTAGATGGGAAGGAAGGAGGCGGGAACCGGCGAACATTCAACAACTTTTATTAACTAAACAAAACGAAAGTAAACCGCGGGCAGCCCCTCACGGATGACTGCCTGCACACACATAACAAAACATAAACAAAACTCAACGTAAAGTCCAGGCCTGGACCTCTCTCATCCTTGACTGGTGTCGCTCGTCCTTAAATGCCTCCGAGCTCCCTCATGAGAGGACTCGAGACCGGTGTGGCTCGCAGGTGACGCTCCTTCGCAATCACGTCCCCGGTCTCACTTGCTCCTCCCATGTCTCTCGCTCGTTCACCTCACCACAACAAGCATGACAGTCCAACTAACAAACATATTACAATTATGACAAGATTAGAGTTATAGCGATTACAAAAACCCAAACCGTTCTCATGACAACTCGATAGTAGGTTACACAAGCGTGATAGTCCAGCTAATGAAATATTACAATTATGACCGAATAAGGGTTATATAGATCATGAAAAGAGGAAACAAGCATTAGGAGTATAATATCTTACTTGTCGGACACATTTTGTGAGCTGACGCTTGAAACAGACAGTGAGGAGATTTAGATGCTCCATACGGTGTGAAAATGAATGGGTCTTTATCATCGCTGAAGTGAGTGACAATACGATCGCAAGTGAACATGACACACGAGTATATTCAAGCAAAAGTCAGCATATAAATCAGGGGTATTCAATTAAAATTCTAAGAGGTCTGGTTAGAAAAAAATTCAGCAACCAAAGGTCCGTAACATCACAATGACTAACTTGTGTTATCATTCAGTGCCACAGCCTAGTAGTTGTATGAAAATAATATGTAAGTAGCCTAGTCAAGAGACGACTGTCAAATAAAATGAAAGTACAAATTTAATAATATTTCAACAATATTTATTGTCTGTTTATTTATTGAACTGTAGGGAAATAATAAGTACTCTAATAATAAATGATCAATTTAAATAAAATAAAGGCTGCATTTAAAATAAATTATAAATAAATAAAACACAACAGAGAGCTTTTGAAAAATGTGCATCTCAAAATAAAGTGCTTAATTTGAGAAAAATTAATAAAAAAAGTATAGCTTGAGTTTCCCTTTTACTTTTTAGTTAACTCCCTTTCACATCTTAAGTTTAAACACATTTTAAAATAAACAATCTCAACACATTAACAATTGAACAGCTTTAACACCTCCTTTTCTCTTTCTTTCCCTTTTATATCCAACTTACACACTTTGTCTTGTTTAGTGAGAAAAGTGAGCCCTTGCTTGTCCTGCCAGGATTTTAAATCTGGGCTGGAATGGTGTCAGGGCCATTCTCAAACACATGTGTAGGTGCTCATTTGTGAGCCTGGATCGATATTTGCTTTTAATAATGTTCATTGTGGAGAAAGCTGCCTCACAATTGTATGTGGAGCCAAACATGGTAAAGAGGTACAAGGCTACTTTCCTGAGACCTGGGAAAGCGGTCTCTGAGACCATTTGAAGCCAGAAAGTGGCAGGATCAGTTTTTTCAAAATGCTCTTTCAAGGCCACATCTGCTTGGAGATCGACCAGTTGCATCTGGAGAGGCCCAGCATTTTCCCACTTGAAGAGCAGTGTGACTTCCTTTGAGAACTCCCTGACATCTGTGATGAGGAATGGGTTCTGAATGAACAGGATGAGCTGCTGTCCAAGGCTGAAGCTGTCGAAACGCTTGCTGAAGTTTACAATCAGCTTGTCAACAAAGTCAACAAAAGAAGACACATCTCTCTCACCCTGAATCTGTTCCTTCACAGTTGGAAAGTGTGCACAGTCTGCCAGCAGGTCTTCCCTAAACAACACAAGTTTCCTCTGAAAGGAGCGGACAGCTGTCATCAGATCACAAACTGAATTGTCCTTGCCCTGTAGCTTTAAATTCAGTTCATTGAGGTGTGAAGTGATATCAACCAAAAAAGCTACAATATCCATCTTCTTGTCATCCTCCAAAAAGAGAGAAAATGTTGTTGCCTTCTGGCTCTTCAGCTGTGCCAAGAAAGCTGCGATTTCCCCTCGGATGGACCAAAAGCGCTCCAACACCCTACCTTTGCTGAGCCATCTTACATTGTTGTGTAGCAGAAGGTCATCAGCATTTGCATCAACTTCTCTGAGGAATTCCCTGAGCATGCGATGCTGATGGGAAGAGGAAGCTCTGAGAAAGTTTATCATTCTCATCATTGTGTTCATCACCTCAGCATACTCGTCTGACAGGGTGGAGCACAGGACTGACTGATGAATTATGCAATGGTAAGAGATGAGTTGTGGATTGTCATCTTTCGTTCTTGCCACAGCTCCTCTCTCTCTCCCTACCATGGCAGGGGCTCCATCTGTGGTTATTGAAACCACTTGCTTCAGCTCTATTTTCCTCTTCTTTAACATCTCCTTTATGGCCAGGTAGATGTCCTCTCCTCTTGTAGTGGTCTGAAGGGCTGTGACACCTAACAGGTCTTCACAGAACTCTTCCTTGTCCTTGTTGAAGAACCTCACAAAAACTAACAGCTGAGCATTGTCAGACACATCAGTGGACTCATCTACAGCTAAGCCTATGCATGGTGCCTTGTGAATTGCTTCATCCAGCTGAGCTAGCACATCATGGGTTAATATTTCTGTTTTCTTTGTGGCTGATGATGCTGACATAGGTATTTGCTTGATTTTTACACACATGTCTTCTTTTTGTTTTCCCTCAAATAAGGTTTCAGCTACCGCACTCATGCACTCCTTGACAACCCCTCCATCAGTAAATGGTTTTTTATGTTTGCCCAAAATCCAAGCAACTTTAAGGGAACATTCGTTAGCACGTTGTTGGGCAGTGAATGAATGCGTTATGATTCTGCTGGATCGATCATATTGGGCTTTTAGATCGTTTATTTTCTCTGCCCTCAGTGCGGATTTAAGTGGGTATGTTTGGTCAAACGATTTGTGCTTTGTCTCATAGTGGCGCTTCACATTGCCGCTTTTAATAATCGCGACAGTCTCTGAACATATGAGACATACCGGTTTGGAACTGCCCGTGGGAAGAATGAACATGTAAGAATCGGTCCATTCTTGATTAAAAGCTCTGTTTTCGCTGTCCACTTTTCTTTTTTTAGAGCACGCCATGTGAAACGTTGTCTCTCTTTCGTCTCGTCTCTCCCTGTGTGTGTGTGTGTGTGTGTGTGTGTTTCTCGCTGTCTGACTTGAGTAGCATCACATGACATGATTTACAACGCATGCTATTGGTCTGTGAGTTTCCTGGGCCGCGCTATACCATTACCATAGATGCTAGAAAAGCTGCGCGGATTAAAATAGAAACGCTCCGTCAAAAGTAAATAATTTTAAATAATTTATGGGTTATTGGTCCGGGTCCGGACAGAAGGGGGGCTGGGTCCCGATCCGGACCGCGGTCCGCCTATTAGTGACCTCTGATATAAATTATTTATCGGCTAATGTCCGTTATTATGTGTTTTGAATAATAACATGCACTCTATGCATGCATTGAGCCTCTCTTCTCACCATCAATAGTAGACACGCCCCTTACCTGCTGATTGGCTACAAGTTTGATATTGCACTCGGCCTGAGTCCCTTTTGTAAAACGGTTTTGAAATAACACTTACCCTTACCTTTAATGATATGGGTATGGTATTGAACGTGTCAATAACAAATGAATTATTTATGAATGATCTTCTAGCGGAGCAACACAAGAGGGAGCACACCAGACAGAAAAAGCGGCAAGAAAAAAAAACTTCTCCTGGTGAAGAATTGACCTGGAGAGGAAAACAAATGCTTACTCTCATTCGACAAATCAAGAATTCAAATAAAGGGTTGATGAATGCCATTAAAAATCTTATGTTGGAAAGTGAATTTGAATGCTCAAATTGTGAAATGTTTAAGCTGCAAGAGTAGGGTGGCCATATTTTGATTACCAAAAACCAGGACAATTGGCCCAGTAATTAGATACTTGTAGATTGCTCTAGTGCGGGTCAGTGATGTGCGGGTTGATCCAAAACGAGCGGGTACCTGTGGTTACGAGTCATCCAAAAATAATGCTGCATAAATGTCCAGACTTCGGGGGAAGACAAATGTTAGGTTATTTTTGCATTTTCAAATTATTGTACTGAAACTTCTTTTTAAGTAAACAAAGAAAACCATTCTGTGGTTATTCTTATAAACTTTTTCATTAAGTCTCAGAGTGATTTTTTTCTGGAAAATATCTTTATTGGTTAGGATTTAGATATATCTATATATTAACAACCTGCCCAGTGCATTCAAACTTAAGATTGAGCTGGTTATAGGACACCGCCCGGGACTTCTGAAGTAACGCCTGACATATTATACCTGCAGGTGAGATCAACTTATTGTCATAGGTTATGGGGATGTTTAGAATGTTTTAGGATGTTACAGCGGTATATAAAACACATGGCGGCGGGGCAGGATTTTGCTAGTAAAGAAGGTTTAAATTACAAATACAGTTTTTCAATGAATAACATAACGTGTAACAGAAGAGCCCGGGCCAAGAGTCACACAATCACAGTTGGTGTTCACAGTTCATGGGAACTAAACTCAGTTCAATTACAGAGTTCAGAGGAACTGAGTGTAAAGTGTGTACAGGCTCATGAGAAGATCTGTAAAAGTAGACAAAACTCAAAGAGACCCCAGGAGTGGGTGAGTTAGTCTAAGATTGTAAACCGGTTTAAAAGGAAATCATTGTCTGGCTATCACCAGACCAAGCTCAATTAGTTTGGGGAGTCTGCTCTGTATTTTCTACACCACAAGCAGTGTGATCAACAGGCAACAACTCATCACTTCTCTATCTGTCATCGTGTTAAACCATCTACTAGCGCGCCAGGTAGATTAACCAGTCTGTGATTGGTTCCCAAAAAAGTGTAATAGAAGCAGTAGAAATGAATGTACCACACTGAGTTGCAGGCCGAAATCAAATCTCTGGCAGATCAAGCTGGGTTTACCCAGTCAAGTGTTATCCAGCACTTTACAAAAAATTTGAAAAGCGCATGCAGAGTAAATCCTAACACTTTAAACACACTTCATAAAAAAATAGAAAAGTCGGACAGAATGTTCACCATGTCCGGTCCTTAGCATTTGTTGCAAACTGGGAGGACCCCCTGGTTTAAAATATATGTCTAACGACAAATAAAGTTGAAAGTAAATTCCTAACACTTTGAAAAAGGGAAAAACAAACAATGACCATAGATCTCGTAGCTGATGATATGAAAGGCAAACTAGAATGTTTGAGTACCACAACAGGTAAATGAAGTTATACAGATATACCTTGGGAAGAGGTCAAAGATGCAGCACCAGAGGTAAATCTGAGGGTGATGGAAGGAGTTGAACCTTGGACCTACATCTACTCCAATAAAGGAGAAAAAGATGAAAACCCTAAGGTTAGGATCTTTAACATGGCAGGGAAAGAATTAAAAGGCATTACGACAAAGAGTTGGGCCAGCCTGGCCGGAAAAGGCCTAGAAGAAGAATCAGATAAAGGCTCTATAACTTACAGTATCATCTCTCAATAGGCAATGACTGTGACGGTCACTGAGCCAGATGCTCCACCCGTTGATACCCCCTTTAGCCCAGATAGGGAATTAATGTTGGAAAACAAGGGAGTTCTTAGGCTATATTTCACAAAAGGAGCTAATTTAGTAATACTTACAGAGGAATTTCTGCAGAATCCTTCCATACTTGTGGTAATAGGGAAATCAAGCTCCTGAACAGGTGAGTGCTCTTCTGGATGGGTGATTTGAGAAGGAAGTACAGAGTCAAACACATGAAGGTTGACTCTGCTAGAGCGTTGCCAGAGCGTCTCTTGAGGTCAGAGGAATGAGGTTTACTTTCACAGCATCTACTAGCTGGGCTCCTTTACACTCACCCCCTAAACCTCACTCCCATCCGGTTCATGGCTAAAAGGCTAAAGGCTTCAACCTCTAGCATCAGTTGCTAGAGCGTCTCTTGAGGTCAGAGGAGTAAGGTTTAGGGGGTGAGTGTAACAGAGGCCAGCTAGTAGATGCTGTGCGAGTAAACCTCACTCTAGCGACTGATGCTAGAGGTTGCAGCCTTTAACCTCCTTGTTAGAGTGGCCGACTCTCATGCCGGTGGACCCGGGTTCGAGTCCTGTTTGGAGCGGGCGAATCAAACAGAAGGGGTTGCATTGGTGCCGTGACACGGATGGGAGTGAGGTTTAGGGGGGTGAGTGTAACGGAGGTCTGCTAGTAGTTGCTTTGCGAATAAACCTCACTCCTCTGACCTCAAGAGATGCTCTAGCGACTGATGCTAGAGGTTGCAGCCTTTAGCCTCCTTGAAAGAGTGTCCGACTCTCATGCCGGCGGACCCGGATTCGAGTCCCGCTTGGAGCGGGCGGTTCGAAGAGGAGGGGTTACATTGGTGCGGTGACCCACAAATGTAACCGGATAAAGAAATCTTCCTCCGCGTACTCATCACCGGTTGTCTGTGTCCGCAAGAAGGACAGTACCTTACGACTATGTGTCGATTTTCGAGAGTTGAATCGGAAGACTACTCCAGATAGACACCCACTACTGAGGATACAAGATTTGCTGGACAGTCTAGGAGGATTCACATGGTTCTCCATCCTTGGCCAAGGTAGTGCGTATCATCAAGGATTTGTGGATGAGTTGTCAAGGCACATGACTGCGTTTAGCACCCCCTGGAGACTCTGACTATGAGTGGAAGCATATAATTTTTGGAATAACTAATGCTCCAACGGCCTTCCAGAGGTGTATGGAGAGTGTTCTAGAGGACATCAGAGACAAAAGTTGTTCTCCATACCTGGATGATGTGCTTTGCAACTCAAAAACTTTTCATGAGCATGTCGATGACCTTAGGCAGGTGCTCTGCCGAATGTGTAGGCTGTATTGCAATTGAAAAAGAAAGAACCAAACACAGTGGGGGAAGTTAGAACTCTATTAGGGTTTCTAAGTTACTACAGACCCTTCACCCAGGATTTCTCAAGGTTAGCAAAGCCGCTGTATGAGTTCCTGCAGAACCCCAAGGTAGAGACTGTTATGAAAGCAGCAAAGACAAGCCAAGGTAAACAGAGGGTGAGGAAGGGAGTTAAAGCACAACTGCCAGAAATCCCCTATTCAGTGGACATCTGAACATCAGGGTTACTCTTTAAGTAAGAGATGTAAAGCAATAAAATATATTTCCTCTGTAATCTTGATAGATTTCTCAGATTGAGCTGTATAGTGTGATCTATTATGTTTACTCTCTAAATGTTATTTATGTGGAAAGGTCAAACTAACATGGTGATTTTCTCTAAAAATGTACAACCATAAGGTGACTTAAAGGTCCCGTTCTTCGCGAATCCATCTTTCAAACTTTAGTTAGTGTGAAACGTTGCTACGTACAGATGTTTAATGAAGTTGCTTAGAAGTGTAATATAGAAGGGAAATGTTCAAATGTATTACATTTGCTGATTTAAATGCTGAGAATTTGTCCAGAGAGCATGACCTGTAAAAGATTATTGTTTATGTTTATGATTTTAAATGTGTTATATTTATCTGTTAAATAAGAAAGAAAAGTCATCAAAGAAAGCGCCAAAATGCTGCAAGCTCTAATCTGTTTCTCATGCTTTCCTACAGTTACTCTCTCTCATCCTTCCCAGTTTGAGAATTTGTATGTTTATTCTGCTTTGTGCTGTGTTCGTAATTTGATTAGTTTCTGTTATTTTATTACTGATTGTCATGGGCATTGCTAGGCCCTTTTTAGAGGGGCTTCAGCAGTATGAGCGGCAGCCAAAAACTCTGCTTATCTATGGGAAAACGTAAAAAAATCTATGGGTCGCGTATCAAAGAGGATCTGTGCAAGGCCGACAGTGAAAGTAGATGGGCTATTACATTTTGGTGAATTTTTTGTGTCAAAAACTCTGGCGTTGGCTGGCAGCTTTTTTTTAAATCGCTGACGAGGAAAGAGTTAATAATGGTACTTTTTTTTGACCAGGTCTATATCTTCATTATGTCAAAAGTCTATAGTTTATGCTCATATTTTGTCCAGTTATACCTACGAAAACAACTAAAGCTGATATGGCACTTTTTGTTCTCATCACGTTTAGCAGTTGTCTCTGAGCTTCTGTTCTGAAAAAAATATTCAACTGACTTTTCCCTTTTGATGTCTTGAATGCCAGGAGACTCATGAAAAATTTAAAATGGAAAGCCATTTATTTAATTACCCCAAATAACATAGAGCACATTTTTGTTTCAAGAGACTCACAGCATCTCTAAGGATGTGCCTTTTTGGAAATCCCAGTAGGGAGATGACATTTTTTGTTCTCATGCTTTTCTAAGTGCTTTGTGGGTGTCTGTACACTTATATGAGAACTTATTCGCTGGAAAATTTCCTTATGCAGACTTTGATACTAATGGACATTGTGTGTCATGTTGTCAAATTCATAACTTTAATTGAAGTTTTATAAACAAATTTCGGGAGAAGCACGTTCAGACAATCAAAACGAATTAAACACAAGTGGAGCAGGCTCAGATAATTAAACCTAATTTAACACAAAGGGGGGCGTGTACTCTGGGTTCGGGCAAAACATTTAGAGCCTGGAGCCCTCACTGGACAGAATGCCAAATATGCATAATCTTTACTCTAAAGATCAACTTTAATTGATGTAAGTGTTAACTTGTGAATTTCATTGTCATAAACATTTATGGGTACAATTCAAAGGCAGAAAATTATGTTCTTTTAGATATAAGAAAGAATTGTTCATTGCTTAGCCAAATTCCCTAATGCACATATACTTTAATATCAGATTAAATAATGTGATTTATAGATGGCCTCCAGGATCTTGTTCTAATACAAAGCTTAAAATTTTAACGCAAAAAAGATAAGCATCCTCATAAGAATGTTTACCTGGTGTAAAAATTCAAGGTCTAAGCAATCGAGAATATATTTAATGGTTAGTTTCCCAAGTGCTTCAAGTCAATTTTAGTACTGATATTTAACTGATCTTAAAGGGGTGGTAAAACACATTCTTTCGAAGGCCTGATTGTGTTTGCGGGGTGCACTGTAACACGTGTTCATGCTTTGTTTTTAGACAACTGCATTATTTTTCATATATTTTACCTTTATTCTACACTGCACTGTCCCTCCTTGTAAAATCGGTCTGATGGCTTCCACGTTCTATGAAGCCGGTCCCTCAAAAATACGCAATGGGCTTAGATTGGTTAGCTGGCCCAGTGTATTCTGATTCACTAACCGCCTAGTTTACGTGTTTGTAGACTGGTACGTTATCACAAGCTGTGGGCAGGGGTCCGCCATTATAATTTTTCAACACTGACAGGGAGTCAGAGCCTACTGGATTTACAACACAAGATCATCCACTTCTCCAGATATATGGTGAATTCAAGGTGACTGGGACACTTTTTGGCAAGTGTCCCAATCACCCTGAATTCCCCTTATGTGACATTACGTGAGGGAACAGGGTAGAAAATGATTGTGTTAGTTGATTGCTAAAGTTATCACGGGCTGTGGGCGCCCAGCCACCAGTATATGTTTAAACACTGATGGAGATGAAGCATGCTTGATTAATAACCTAATATCATCCACTTCTCCTGATGTGACATTTTTGTGATTGTGTAATGTCATTTGAAGTGTATGAAACTTAAAATAAACATTAAAAGACACTGAGCTCATTCATCTCTCTCTCACTCAGTCTCTGGCTCAGCACCAGTCAACATACTAAAACTAGATTTACATTTTTGAATTTGGCAGTTGATCAATGAACGTTCTAATCATATATGTGATCGTACGCTGCAGGGACCAGCCTAGAATGTGATCGTACGTGTCAAAGGGATAACAAACTGGTTTGCAGAGCCAAACAGCATTTTCATTCTTTTACTTCCTTGCTACAACCTACAATTTACAATACAAACTATTACAGGAAAAAACATAGATGAAAAATAAATCATACTTTGGCCTGTAAACAGCTTCTGATGAGAAGTCCTTCGGATGAGACGTTAAACCGAGGTCCTGACTCTCTGTGGTCGTTAAAAATCCCAGGATGTTCTTTGATAAAGAGTAGGGGTGTAACCCCGGCATCCTGGCAAAATTTGCCCACTGGCCTCTGTCCATCATGGCCTCCTAATCTTCCCCCTATCCTGATTGGCTTAATCACTCGGTCTCCTCTCCACCAATCAGCTGGTGTGTGGTGAGCGTTCTGGCGCAAAATGGCTGCCGTTGCATCATCCAAGTGGATGCTGCACATTGGTGGTGGTTGAGGAGATTCCCCCTTCTATATGTAAAGCGCTTTGAGTGCCTAGAAAAGCGCTATATAAATGTAATGAATTAATTATTATTATTATTCTGTTGGAAAGTTGGAACTGTTCCATCTTTCAGGATAAGCCGTTGTGCGAATCCTGCTTTAAACTCGCAACGTTTGTGAGCTTTCCGTGAAAATGAGCAGCACAGAGAGCGAGATTTAGATTTTAACCACTGATCCCTAACTCCCCCGTCCCTAGGAATGCTGAACAAAGTGGACCTACAATCCGGATGAAAATAACAGTGTTTCATCGGCACTGCAAAATGGCCTCGCCCCCCTTATTTAATATTCTCGAAAGAGGGGTTTATGTAAATATTGAATGTCTGCAAGTCTGGGGGAAAAGGCTGTAGTTCCCTACCGGCCGTTTGCTGTAGTCCAACTGATTTCTTTAAAAGCAAATACCTCCCTTTAGCCTAGAAATCTAGACGCACCCTAGCGTCATCAAATCTAATCTGCCCGTGAGTGTCGTCTAGCAACTCTCAATAAACTTCTGAGCTGTGAATGCCAAACTCTGGTCGGGCCAATCGCATCGTGTATAGAGTCGGTGGGCAGGGCTTAACATAATGACAGCCGAATTGCGCTTGCATGCTTCTAGTAAACACAGAAAATGGCGAACGGCGGTCTTGCGAATCAGCTTTCACCGCGACTCTGGAAGACTTGGAGTTAAGCTTTTCTCTGAGAAAAGAACAAAGGACGGCACTGAAGTCATTCTTAAGAAGGGAAGATGTGTTCGGAGTTTTGCCGACAGAATACGGCGAAAGTTTAATCTTTCATCGAGCTCTGCTTCACCTTCGTTACTCTGGTTGGTGTAGCGCTATCCTATCGCGTGCAGAGGGAGTTTGAAAGACAACCGTTTTTCCGCCCCTCGGATTGAGCCCTGTCAATGGTGAGTTTCCAGACCAAACATCTTGATGTGGGTCTGGCTTGAAAGGCTAACCTCCCTTTGCTCTAAACTTTGAACGTTGTAACTTTGCAGATGTTGTTTATTCTCAAAAAGCAACATTACAACACACTAGCTTAAGTTAGAAAAGTGAAATCGTGTTTTACCACCCCTTAAAGCTACACTGTGTAACTTTTTAGTTTATTCTTTGCTAAAAATACTTAGTTCTTTAAAAAATATATGTGCTCATTTATGTATATTTACTTCTTTCAAAATAAAGTATTCTCGTAAGTTTATAATATGCCATTGAAAATACATACGGGTGAGGGGTTCGAATGCCGGTCGCCATGTTGCTCCTCCATCTTGAAAGTACATTAGCCAAAGAGGGACATACCTGTAAATTCAAGCTTCGCCTTTCGCGTTTTAACACTCGATGGCACTCATGAGCGAGGTCGAATGGAAGCCATGTTAATCTTGGATTAAATCGGGCACCGTAGGAGTTAAAAACTAAATCGGAATTGAGAGGAATAGAAACGTCTCAGGTTACGTATGTAACCCTAGTTCCCTGAGGGAACGAGACGCTGCGTCGAAACGCTGTGAGAACGCCTCTGCGTTAATGCGTCGTGAAGCGCCTGTAGAACCATTCCATCGGAAAAAAGATCGATCGTCGGCGTGATGACGTCATCGACCGGAAGCTATAAAACGTCCGTGAAAACAAACAGGAACTAACTTCTGATAAAGCCTGAAGTAAGTGATCACGGACACGCCGGGAGTATGGCAGAGCGACGCAGCGTCTCGTTCCCTCAGGGAACTAGGGTTACATACGTAACCTGAGACGTTCCCTTTCGGGGAACTCGAGCTGCGTCGAAACGCTGTGAGAACGCTTATACCCACATCGCCATAGGACCAAGTGTCTCGTATGTGTGAAACCGAAGCGCACACGGTTACGAGAGAACCTGTGCCCCTACTGTAGATGCCAGGTCTAGCTCGTAGAACCTGACGAAGGTAGAAGGAGACGACCATCCGGCCGCGTTACATATATCATGGAGGGAAGCCCCCGACAAAAGTGCTTTAGAAGCAGCCATACCCCTGGTAGAATGTGCCCGGACAGCCAAAGGAGATGGCTGCCTGGCAGCTTCATAAGCAAGTGAAATGGCCTCGGCCACCCACTTGCTCATCCTCTGCTTGGATACAGGAGCCCCCTTCTTAGGGGGTCCGAAGCAAACAAACAATTGTTCAGTTTTTCTCCACAGGGCAGCTCTGTGGACATAAGTATCCAGTGCCCTCACCGGACACAGCAGATTTAATCTTTCCTGGTCTGACGTCAAGAATGGAGGAGGACAGAAGGCTTGTAGAGTGATGGGGCCCCGTGGGCTCGTAGGAACCTTGGGGACATAACCCGGCCTGGGATGCAGAAATGCTTTCACCATCCCAGGCGCGAACTCTAGACATGAGGGCCCTACTGACAGGGACTGAATATCTCCTATCCTTTTAAGGGATGAAATGGCCAAAAGGAAAATAGTTTTCAGGGTGAGGAACTTATCCGAAACCTCCTCCAAAGGTTCGAACGGAGGTCCGGACAAGCCCCTCAAAACAATGGCCAAGTCCCATGCCGGGACCCTCGAGTGCATAACTGGCCTCAACCTTAATGTGCCACGAAGGAAGCGTGTAATTAGAGGGTGTCTTCCCAAAGACACTCCACTGCAAGGGACGTGGACAGCGCCCAAGGCCGCCACGTACACCTTAAGTGTGGAGGGGGTCAACCCTGCAGAGAACCTTTCCTGCAGGAACTCCAGCACTGTACCAACCGGGCAGTTAACTGGATCCCACTGGCGTTCTCTGCACCAAGCTGAGAAAAGTCTCCATTTCAAAGCGTACAGCTTCCTCGTGGACGGAGCTCTGGAGTGTAGGATGGTCTCTACGACCTCGGCCGAGAGACCCTCCTCTATGAGCCTAGCCCCCTCAGAGGCCAGGCCCACAGTTTCCACATCTCCGGGCGTGGGTGCAGGAATCTCCCGCCCGCCTGAGAGAGTAGATCCCTCCTGGTCGGAATCTCCATCGGAGAGCCTTCCAGGAGAGATATCAGGTCCGAAAACCACACTCGGGTCGGCCAGTTCGGGGCCACTAGGAGTACCTGGGCCCCGTCCCGGCGTACCCTCTCCAGAACTCCTGGAAGCAGAACAATCGGGGGGAAGGCGTACAGAGGCAGCCTCGGCCACTCCTGCACCATGGCATCCAGCCCCAGCGGAGCCGGATGGGTCAGAGAAAACCACCGCGGGCAGTGAGAGTTCTCCGCCGAAGCGAACAGGTCTATCTCTGCTTTCCCATAAACCTTCCATAGGAGCTCCACCACCTCTGGGTGGAGTCTCCATTCCCCGGGCCTCGGCCCCTGTCTCGACAGGTTGTCTGCTTCCTGGTTTAGGGCCCCCGGGATATATACTGCCTTGATTGACAGCAATTTCCCTTGGGCCCACAGGAGGATCCGATGTGCCAATTTGTCCAACGGACGAGACCTCAGACCCCCCTGGTGATTTATATAGGCCACCACGGACGTGTTGTCTGTTCTGACTAGTACGTGGTGGCCCCTGAGGTCGGGCAGGAACTGTTTCAATGCAAGAAACACTGCGAGCATCTCTAGCCGATTTATGTGCCAGTGCCGCTGATGTTCCTGCCATAGACCCTGGGATGAGCGACCACTCATGGTCGCCCCCCAGCCCGTGAGGGAGGCGTCTGTCGTTAGCGTTACGCGACGAACATGAGCCCCCAACACGGGACCCTGAGATAAAAACCCCGGGTTTTTCCACATGACCAGAGCACGTAGGCATCGCCGCGTGACTTTGATCGTGCGGAGCGGATTTCCCCTCGGGGAGAACCCTTGTGTTTTGAGCCACCACTGCAGTGGCCTCATGTACAGTAGGCCAAGAGGTATCACGTTGGACGCTGCTGCCATGAGACCTAACAGTTTCTGGAACTGTTTCACAGTGACGGCTCGGCCTAGCTTCTGTTCTTTGGCGGCTGCCAGGATCGACGCTATGCGTGTTGGCGATAATTGCGCCCGCATAATTATCGAGTCCCAGTTCACACCTAGAAAAGTGGTTCTCTGAGCCGGAGAAAGCACACTCTTCTTGGCGTTCAGCCTCAACCCCAGCTTCGACATATGGGCGAGAACAGCATCTCGATGCTGAACCGCCATCTGCTCTGTATTCGCTAGAATCAGCCAGTCGTCGATGTAGTTCAGTATGCGGATGCCCTGAAGACGCAGCGGCGCCAGAGCTGCATCCACACACTTGGTGAACGTGCGGGGTGACAGTGCTAGACCGAAGGGAAGTACACGATATTGGTATGCCTCTCCCCCGAAGGCAAACCTCAGGAACTTCCTGTGATGTGGACGGATGGAGACATGAAAATACGCATCTTTGAGGTCTATGGTGACAAACCAATCCTCCGATCTGACCTGCGCTACAATCTGTCTGAGTGTAAGCATCTTGAATTTGAGCTTGGCCACCGAGCGATTCAATAGCCGCAGATCTAATATCGGGCGTAAGCCCCCATCCTTCTTCGGCACGATGAAGTAACGGCTGTAAAAGCCAGACTCCCTGCTGGGAGGGGAAACCCTCTCTATAGCCCCTTTTTGCAGGAGTGTCTCTACTTCCTGTGCCATTACCAGAGCCTGCTCCGGGCCCACCACTGTAGGTAGGACACCGCAGAAAGGAGGTGGCCGACTTCTGAATTGAATGGCATACCCCTTTTCTACTATCTGCAGGACCCACTGAGATATATTTGATAGACGTTTCCATTCGTCTAGAAAATCTACTAAGGGAACCAGCCTCTCGAGGCTGGCCTCTGGTGTATTTTGAGCAACAAGCACAGTGCCCTGAAGCGGCGGACCGGCAGGGAACAACTGACTTGACTGCTCGGGGACCCCCCGAAGGGGGTGCGGACCACCCTCGGGTGGCCCGCGGAGACCGACTGCGCCCCGGCATTGCGGCAGGGTTGGCAGCGCGGCCCCCCGAGGGTGCCGTAGGGAAACGGGTACCGTAGGCAGGGGTAAGCACCGTTTCCCCACGGGGGGAACCACCCTCAGCGTCCTGACGCTTCTGGCGTCAGGAACGCTTCGACGAAGCCTTCTTGGCGATCAGGACTGTCCGCAGATCAGCCCTGCCCCTCGAAGGCTTCGTCTGAGAGCGCCGCCCCTGGTCCCCGCGCTGAGGGGGAGCCCGAGCGGCGACGCTCTGCTTTTGTTGTGCCCTGTGAGCTGAGCTCGTACTCGGCTTGGGCTGCCTGATGTCAGCGGCAGCCCCAGGGACCTGGACTCGGAGAGGGAGAAACTGCTTCAGCGCCGCAGCTTGTTTCTTTGACTCCTGGAACCTCTCGGTGACAGTGTGTACTGCGTCACCGAAGAGGCCACCAGGAGACAGCGGCGCGTCGAGCAGAAAGCTCTTCTCCCTCTCTTTGATTTCGGTGGGGTTGAGCCATAAATGTCTCTCCGTAGCCACCAATGCTGCCATCGAGCGGCCAACACATCTGGCCGTCTCTTTGGTGGCCCGGAGAGTTATATCAGCTGCTGTTCTAAGCTCATTTATGACATCACCCCCCACTTCATCGCGTCCATCTAGGTCCCTAAGCAGGTCAGCCTGATAAGCCTGCATAATTGCCATGGTGTGAAGGCATGCAGCAGCCTGACCTGCCGCCGAGTACGCTTTGCCCACCAGCGCCGACGTTGTTTTCAATGGTCTGGTGGGCAAAGTCGGGGCCTTTAGGGACGATGCCGAGGAAGGCGAGAGATGGCTCGCAAGCGTCTCTTCTACCTTTGGCATCGCCCCATAACCGTAGTGTTTCAGCCCAATGATGTTACTATAGACCGTAGTCTGAGGGCTGAACACACGGTAAGATGCCGGTCTCCTCCATGATGTTGCCACCTCGGTGTGCAAATCATGAAAGAATGGCAGGCCCCGCCGCTGAGGTTCTGAAGCGCGAGCGGGCAGGAATCTTTCGTCTAATTTACTAGAACGTCTTTTTCCTGCCTCAGATCTTTCTACGGGCCAGTCGATGTTTAATCTGGCCACGGCTCGCGTTAGAACCTCAACGAGCTCATCACTCGCAGGGGACTGAAGTGGCGAATCTTCAGTCGCGATGCTCTCAACGTCCACCTCCTCGGAGCTGGATAGTTGGAGCACCGGCGGCTCTCTCGGGGGGGAAGAAACCGCAATGCGTGCTTCCAAGCCCCGAGAAGAACCGCTGGATGGAGCGGGTGAGGGCAGAGATAAGGCAGCGCCCGTCTCAAACCCCTCCGCAACATCCAATTGTGAACCCCACGACTGCAGCCTCCGCTCTGCCTCGGCAGCAGCGGGACCAGAGCCGCGGGGAACACGAGCCGAGGCACCCTCCTCGAAGAGTGCCCGGCGGGAGCGCAGCGTTCTCAGTGGCATACGCTCACAGTGCTCGCAAGCAGCCCCCTCGAGGGCTGCCTGGGCATGCTGCGCTCCCAAGCAGGCAACACAAAGAGAGTGTGTATCCCCACTCGTGATGTAGCGTGGGCAGGGATGAACACACCTCTTAAAGTTACTGCTTTCGCTCGCCATTTCTCTATCTATTTTATTTTCTCTTTTTTGTGAAATATATATGGAATATTTAACAAAGGGTGGAAAAACTCTTTCAATAGACAGACAAAAACACCAAATAGACAGACAGGTTCACACAGATCGCTTACTGAAGGCACAGAAGCTAGTTCCTGTTTGTTTTCACGGACGTTTTATAGCTTCCGGTCGATGACGTCATCACGCCGACGATCGATCTTTTTTCCGATGGAATGGTTCTACAGGCGCTTCACGACGCATTAACGCAGAGGCGTTCTCACAGCGTTTCGACGCAGCTCGAGTTCCCCGAAAGGGAACTAATATTCACTGAATGGTCATATACCTTTACACCGCTAGATGGGGGAAAATATCACACAGTGTAGCTTTATGGCAATACATATCAACATTGATCTACTCGCAGTGACTTCTGCTAAATTTTAGAACGTAATAGCTCTGTACTGAAACATGAGACCGTTACCTAGAGGTAAAGATATGTATGCATTCCTTTTGGACTAAAGTCAAAGCTGAACGTGTTTAAACATTGGGAGTTGCTTAATTTTTTTTGGAAATTATTGCAGTAATACTGCTAAACTTAAAAGAGCCCAAGAAGAGGACATCATTTCCACCATTGCTACTTGTCATCTAGATGCCCTGATTGATTATCTGTGGAAGAAAAAAAAATCTCTGTGAGGATCAACATTTGGACAAACTTTATAAATTAAAAGTCCAAGTCCAAGTTTAAAGTCTGAGTAAAGACAACATTCATCAGCTCAAAACTGGTAACTCTCCCTCTCTGAAGAGCCGCAAGAAATTGCCAAATATTTTTCAGATTTCTATAAGTATCTTTATAGCAGCCGATTTTGTTATGACAGCACAATCCTTTATGGCCTCAATAGGTAACATTAATTGTATTAGTGCTCCTGATAAAGATTTTTGCTATTGCCCCATCACATTAGTTGAGGTTCCCAAATCTATCAAAAATGTAAAGGTTAATAAATCGCCAGGTCTTGATGGCCTCACTTCAGAATTTTATCATAGATTTATCTTTAAAAGGAAGGATTCTTCTCTCCAAGGCAGAAGGCATCTCAGGTCTAACTAACATATGCAGCCATCTCATTATACCTTGATAGAGTAATGTGGTCTATGGTCTATGATTTTCAAACACTATTTTTCTCCAACCAATTACTTCATTTGTAATAATAAGAATATTCGTTATAAACATAAGTCCTTATTTTTTGAAAACTGGTTGGAGAAAAAATTGATCTATTGATTAGGATTGGGTTAGCCAGTTATTTAATAAGGATGGTTATTTACTTATCAAGAATTTCTCTCACACTTTAATATTCCTGTTACTCTAAAACAGTTTGCTATGTATTTGGTGCTAGGGTCCTTATGCTATTTAAAGGCCATAATAGTTTTATTACAAGTTCTGAACTGCC
Organism: Pseudorasbora parva; assembly: GCF_024679245.1. Taxonomy (NCBI): domain Eukaryota; kingdom Metazoa; phylum Chordata; class Actinopteri; order Cypriniformes; family Gobionidae; genus Pseudorasbora; species Pseudorasbora parva. The sequence continues at coordinate 9,694,043 of NC_090189.1, read as the reverse complement.
TCTCCCAGACCCGGTTGACATGTGTAAGCAGGATATATTTTTAAGATATTTGTTTTCTTTTTCCCAAAGATTGTCTTTCCATGTTGTTGCAAATGGAATCCATTAGTGGAAAATATTTAATGGAAGAAAGTTTGGACTTTCCCAATGGTAAATAAGGTCCAAGAGATTTCTTTTAAATTTATACATTGATATGACCCTGTCAAAACGTTCATGGTGTCAAAGTTTAAATTAAGTATGCAAGTTTGGACATCTTACATTTATTTTGACACTGTGATCACACAAGAAAACTTTGGCAAGACATCCCCAGTTCATTGTAAACAATATACTATATGAAGACTTTGAGGTTTTTTTAAAGGATGTTTTGTTTGGGTTTTTCATTTTTGAGAAGCAATATGAAAATATATATTTTTTCTCTGCAACTTAGTTATTTTGCTTGCATGAAAAACTATGAAAGTTACCCCCAATTTTTCAAGAAGATGTTTAGATATTTAATCCTTATCTACCTCCTGTAAATATAGCCTATATATGTGTGTGTGTGTGTGTGTGTGTGTGTGTGTGTGTGTGTGTGTGTGTGTGTGTGTGTGTGTGTGTGTGCGTGTGTGTGTGTGTGTGTGTCAGCCCCGCACTCGTATTCTGCCTGACAGGACGAAGAGCTCGCGCTGAAGGCGGAGCTGTTTGACCAATCAGATGAAAGAGGCGTTTCGGCGCCGCCCCCGTGTGGAAACGAAATATCGAAACCATAAACCGTTTTATAAACACAAACGAAATATGAAAAATCGAGCCAAAATCTCATTTTTCGTTTTTTAAACTAAACAAAAAAACGAATAAACAAGCCGATTTATGTGTTCTCGTTATTCCATTCCAAACAGGAAATGAAATGATCAGATGATACACGGACCTATGTACTATATTTAGGGGCCTTTGTGTGTCTTAACACGCAGTTTATGAGGACATGATTCGGTTTATGGACTATTGTATATGACTAGACCTTAGAGGTAGCAAGCAAAACAGTTTTGCACGTCAGAGTCAGACTAGTGTTATACAGAACAACAATGGAGTAACCGTTAGTGCATTTGAATGACGAAGCACGCGATCGTGTCGTTTACTGATGTTTACTCACGCGACGATAGCCAACAGCACAGACATTTGAGTTTTACTCACCGGCTGCTTCCAAAGCAGGACCGAACCTTTATCGCTGGGACCGCTCTGTCAAAAACACACTTCTTTGGTATGATTTGGTGAAGTCCTGACAGCAGTGACCGTGGAAATCCACTTTGCAACGCGACTGAAGCGATGCCTTGAAGCTTCCCGTCATTTCTGCGTTCAAATCGGTTCAAATGCAGCGCTGCCTTCCCGGAATGCTGTGCTGAAGCGTTGAAGTCGCTCGACGTCACCCATAGGAATAAAGTGGAGCGCGACGCGTCATAAGTGTTCACGGACGACTGGAGGCGTTTCTCAATGTCAAGGAAGGATCCTCGGAAGCCAGAATTCTAAGGATGCCACGTCATCGACATCCGACGAAGGACTGTTCCAATGTCGAGGATCCTCGAATTTCAGCCAAGGACTGAGTCCTTCGTTCGAAAAATATGTCATATACAGAAAAGGATGCATATGAGTAGCCTTCGCGCACTTCGCGTTCTCAAATCACCCACAATCCTATGCGCGCAGCTTCGCTATCTTCTGACGTTCCCGGAGTCGGAGCGTGAACGGGGCAAATATGCTTGTATCGGAGTTTGTAGATGGGAAGGAAGGAGGCGGGAACCGGCGAACGTTCAACAACTTTATTATAAATAATAAACAAAATGAAAGTAACACGGGGAAAACCCTCACGGGCGACTGCCCGCACACACATAATAAAACATAAACAAACTATAACATAAACTCCAGGCCCAGTCCTCTCTCGTCTTCCACGCTCCACATTTATACTCCAATCACTTTGCCGTGAGCCGAGACCGGTGTGGCGGCGATCAGCTGCCGCTCATTATCACTCCATCAGCTGGCTCTCACGGTCCCTCACCTCGCTGATTGCCACAATGCTTTTATTTACGTTACCAAACATTTGTTATAACCGTAGTAAATATACGTAAAGTTTAACGTTTAAATGCCAGTACAAATTACTAATGTATTGATATAAAAATATATACAAATAACGTTACACATAATGTTATTGATGGCCAACGGACCTTTTCACTGACGTAATGACGCAATGACGTGCACTTGCTAGCCTGTTCCATTTGCTTGTTCTTCGAATCCTAATGAGGAGCCTCGCCTAGCCTCTGAAGGAAGTGACTTGGAAGGATCAGTCCTTCCAAGGAAGCATCCTTGACATTGAGAAACACCTTGGATCTGCACCTGAGAGACTGTTTACGGCGTGCATTTCCTCTCTCTCCCTCTAGTCACACGCGCGCGCGCACCCTTCCGGGAGAAGAGCCCGTACGGCCCATACAAGGACCTTCCGCTCTATTTAACGTCAAGTCGACCCATACTCGAAAAAAACTCTCCGAAACTTGTGAGAAACCGGAAGGAGTATTTTTAACACAGAAATACTCCATCAAACGTCCAACATTAGTTTTTCAAACTTTGTCTATGTTTAGGATGGGAATCCAAGTCTTTAAAGGTGTAAAAAGCTCAATATGCATGAAACAGCATTTCACCCCCGCTTTAAGTAACCTCATTAAAGCTGCCATCTGTAGTTTTCCTCTTTGTTGCCATCTCTGTTCGAAATCTGCAGTTGCAGTTATTCAGTCATTATTCTTTTGTTTTACATTAATTACACTTTAAAAAAAAGAAAAGTATTAAAAGGTGGCAAGAAACCTCTTTGAATAATTGTAATAATATTGTGCGAACTCTTTATTTCCCTTAACACATTCCCTGACCGATTTATCACCATAATGCACATGCTAAACTTGTATGTTACAGTTTAAAAGTAAATGCACATTGTTCTTAAACCTGAAAGTCCCAAATAAAGAAAAAAAAATATTATTTCCACCTTTTACATGTTGTCGTGTAGATGCCTCTAAAGCAAAAACAGAATTTTTGACATTTTAGTATGTTTTAGGGAAATACTGCAACTTTGGGCCTGTTGGGTAGCAGAATTCAGTGATTTCACATGTCTGAACAAATGTAGAGAACATCTAAGGGCTGGGCTCATTTGCAGAGTGTACTGCTTATGTAGCCGCATAACAGTACACTTATAATCACACAATATTAATATATATGAAATTATCATATTTTATGTCCATTTTGTATTTACACAACCTGATGAACTGAAATAAAACTTTGGCATTTACATGATCTTGCTCTGTTCATAGCCATATTCAGATATGATCGTCCCAAAGGCGTTTCTTGTCCTCAGAGAAGCAGAGGTGGTGTTGGTGTAGCCTCTGACACAAACTTTACTCCAGTGGTGCTGTGATGTATGATGGGAGACATTTATCAGTGATGAAAAATCAGTGTTGGGACTAATAAAATATATTATCAGCTAGCGATACCTTTCACGGGGCATGGTCTGTGTTTTTGAGTGAGTTGATTTTGTCATGACGTCCATATAATCATCAGATGGGTGGTCACTGGGTTGTTTATTTTACTTTTCCAGTTCATTTTAAAATCACTGTTCCCATTTTGGACAGCGTTGATCACATCATACGCTTTGTAGATAATATGGTATTTCCTGCTGGTGGCATTCTGAAATAAGATTCCTAACAGTTTTTTTTAGATTGTTTACACACTTTCTGTCTCATACTCCAGGACCACACCCCTAAATGAATTGAAGCAACTGCCATGTGATTGGTTGATTAGATAATTGCATTAATGAGAAATATAGTATACGTAGGCGAATTGGGATGCAGCATCTCAGATGTTTCTCCGTTGCTCTGCATACGTCATCTTTATCGCTCTGATTGGTTTTAGGTCTATCCAATTGCGGCCAGAGGCATTTGAGCGATGTCCGTTGGTGATGCCCCTTTTGAAATTATTTGTCTATGAAGGTTTTAACCAGGCTAGCCTATAGGTGGATGCACAATATGTGTACACTGCTTATTACACACACAGGAATAGTAGTAGATCCATAACTAGTAGCAGCATTACACAAACATTTTTATTGTTACTGTGTACATAAAGATAAAAACAGCTTACATGTCATAATGGATAATCATTACATGTACAGACATGTATTTAAAATGACAGGTCAGGTTGAAGGTGTCTATATATTTTACAAAGTAAATAGCAAATCTGCCATGGAGCAAACACAACTGGCTTTTAAAGAGAATGGAGATATAATGGTTATTTTCCACAATTTACTGGCTGTAATTTCTTTTATTTTTTTATTTTTTTATGTTATTAACATCCTAATGTTATTTTAAGATACAACACAACAGGTGAATATAAATGAATGATGCTAGAATATACAGAATTTAACCCAAGAAAGAAGTTTTAAATAATGTTTAAAAAAATGGGGCACCTAATGTATTAAACTCTTGATTTTCATGACACTAGATACATTATTCCTTGAATGGCAAATACTTCATAGAAACAAATTTGACAGAAAGATTTTAGAGAGACTAAAAACTGTTGAAATGACAGAATAGCATCTGGATATAGTAGCTGATGCAGTGCTGCTCATGTTATAACTGAAGTTAGAGTTTATTGATATATAACGCTGAACATTAACTTTAACGTGCTTTATAAAATACGTCTACAATCGATATTACAATCGAGAGGATAACTAATGCCATAAAATCTCAAAATATCCATATTTCACCAATTTGCCAGTGAGTGTGCTTGAGATGGCATACACTCACAGAAATGAATGGGGTTTAATGCAGGAACTATTGGGTGTGTCCCAATTCAGAGGCTGCATCCTTCAAAGGCCGCATTTGAGCCTTCACATTTTTTGGGTCTACTTGACGATTGCGTCACCGCAAAGCAACGAAGGCTGTCCAAATTCGGAGGAGCCTTCAAATGCCGCCTGCCGTCAGTGTTGCCAAGTCCACGGTTATCCTGTCTAATTGGGCTACTTTGAAGTTGTTGCGGTGGGTAAAAATGATTTGCGCGGGTTGATTTCCACCCCTGTAAGTACAACTGCGGTGCTCTAACATCCCCAAACGCACAAATCCTGTGGAGAATTTGGCCACTTGATAGAGAAAATCGCATGGGGAGTTTTGGGCTACTTTTGTTGCAGAGACCTGGCAACCCTATCTCCCTGGAACACAAAAGATAGAACAGATTCTTCACAGCCTAGCCCCATCCCATGGCCGAGGAAAACAAATATAAATGTAAGTATTGTGTTTTAATTTACTCAAATAACCAACGAAACTTGTTAAAAGCCGGGGGTCTTTATTTCTTAGCGTGACCTTGACCCCTGTGTTACCACATCATTCCTTAGGTGACTGACGTAGTATTTTGTTTGGTTTTATGGAGCAAGTACATTAGCAGACAGCTTAATTCAAATAAGGGCAGCAAATGAGAATTTATTTACCCGGCCGAAAAACTCGGCCAGTGTGGATTGGAGGTAACGACCCATTTGTATTATTTCCACTATTCTCCTGTATTATAGCCTCCATTATTCAGTAGATAAGGCAATAGTCTGTCTACAAATGTTTAACCAAATTTGTTGTATCTAGAAATATGATTTCTGGAGTATTTTGTATGTATGTACAGCTGCATCGTATTATTTTCGTATATATACATCGTATATTACCTGCCTTGCAGGTAAAAAAATAAAAAATACATAACTTACAAAAATACAAATTATGCAAGTTAATAATAGACACATCTTTGCTGAAATGGCTTGTGCTGTTGTGTTTGGGTTTAACAGGAATGTTTATTTTCTCTCCCTTAGGACTGCAAGTGCCCTGGGAGTCTGGGACAAGTGAGGGAGTGGGAAACTTGGCCAAGGTTTGTCCTCGTTGATGAAGTGTTGGGACAGGCATTCTAACAACCCTACTGTCCTCATTGCCTCCACCCCTGAGGACACACCAGGGCCAAGTTCAGCAGTGGATGACCAGGATGAGGAGGAGCTCGCACCAGTCAAGAGGAAGCCAGACCGAGAGGATGAGCTGATCGAGATCCGGAGGGAGGACAGGAAGTTTCAGCAAGACAATAAGGAACATAATGTGCATTTCTGTCAAGACTATCTGCACTTACATGGAGAAAGAACAACAAACAATGTTTGTAATGTGGGAAAACATTACAGGGAGTGCAGAATTATAAGGCAAGTTGTATTTTTGAGGATTAATTTGATTATTGAACAACAACCATGTTCTCAATGAACACAAAAACTCATTAATATCAAAGCTGAATATTTTTGGAAGTTTTAGTTTTTAGTTTTAGCTATTTTAGGGGGATATCTGTGTGTGCAGGTGACTATTACTGTGCATAATTATTTCTTGCGGCACAGGATTAAAGGGTTACTTCAGCGATTAGCATATGGCTTTGTATCAGTAGAAACCCTGGAGTATATTCAAATGATTGTGCTCAATATCATTATATTGAACAGACACGTTCAGTATTTAATTTTAGTGTCTGTTCTCTAACTCAGTCACTGTAATCCAGTAGGTGGCTTTGGGAATGGCCTCACAGGGCAGCGAAGCTTTCTGGGAATTGTAGTCTTTCATCCCCATTAAACAAAAATACATTTTCTGTCTTTTCTCAGTCTAGAAGACACCAAAATAAAAAATAATTTCACATTTCTACTATAATAATGACCCAGTTTAAATCCAGATTCATCTTTCCAGCGCTGAAGTGCCCCTTTAAATTTCCCAGTTAAAGATGGTAGAGGTCGGTTCCTCGTGTGTAGCCTGGATACTGAACACAACAGTGCAAGCGCTTGAACCTGAAGTAAACAAAACGTTTGAATTCGCACCACCCTGAGCAACCAAGATAAACTTTAACTTCCCAATTTTGACTTGCATAAATGCTATTTATTTCTCAACCATTCTCTCAAGAAGACGAATCAGTCCATTCTCTCCCTTTTCGCTCTTTATTCTTTTTCCTGCACTTGCTTAAAAATTAGATCTGTCTATTTCATTCCACACCATCCTGCTCATGCTTAGCATTCACTCCGTGCTCATCCGCTATAAATTATTTTATTGCCGTCCCGACTGATCCAGCCTAATTTAGATTTCGTTTCCAGAATCCCTCTTTTAAATTTCCCTTACAGAAAGAGAGATATACTGGGGATAGGCTATGTTGTCGGTGCAATCATTTATTTTTCTTATCATACTGTCAACATCGTAAAGCTAAAAATTGCCACAGACAAAAATAGGCTAAATCAAATGGTTGTTCTGTACATTGTTTATTTTTGTAATGTAAGTTATAATCATACATATGTTCATATATTTTCTTGTTATGTTAATTAAAATGTGTAAATGAAAATAAATTGCTCTAGCTACTTTTTACAACTAGCCTATTCATGTACCTACAATAACTTTAACATCAGAAACAACATACATTTAAATTTAACATAAGAAAACACTTTTCTACACTTTCCCTGAGCTGAGCGGGAGAAGCTGGTGGAGCTGGACCGGGATGGGGAATAATGCACAATAGAGACCCCAGTAAGGCCTGTGCCACGGGGATCATCTTCTGGGATGAGAGCATATTTCCCCTGTCTGCAGCTTTGTGGGGCTGAATCAGTCGACGACTGGCATGTCATAATAAGAAGCTACAATGCACCTGAGATGATGAGTTGAATAAAAATAAGTAGGCTTACAGGTAATGTATAAATGTTTAAAATATTAAACGGACAAACTCACACAAGAAGTATGTCAACATGTCCATCTTGATGAGTATCCTAGCAGACATAGTCTGTATATGCCTTAATACCTTACCTTAACTATACCTTAACTTTATACAGTCGAGAAAGACAGGTCTTAAAGGGGCAGTAGCCTTTACTGCTCTGTTTAATGTCAAACAAAAGATAAGGACATCACTCACTGCTCTTGATTGAATAGCTTGTGTAAGTTTAATAAGGATTAATCTTTAATTTAAACAGTTAAATATGCAGTAATAAATAAATATTTGCATAAATAGTTTTTTAAATTGTTATAAAATAATATTTATTATTTTAAACTGCAATATTAATTTATGCAATGGCAATGCCTTGATTTTTAGTAAAGTTACACAGTCTTAGCATTAGCCATAAATGCAATGGCACTAATAATTGTCATAATTTCTTTCGGTGTTTCGGTTTTTCGGCCTTGGTTTCCTCTTTTTCAGTTTCGGCCAAGAATTTTGATTTCAGTTCATTCCTGACAATGTTCTGCCCGGTATGTCGTCCACACACTTCAGAAGATGCCAAAACTAATAGTTTAATTGTTGGAATAAAAACCTAAAACTGGAAGCCATAAAAGACCAAGAATCATCCAAATGCCACATCCAGGAAACAAAAGAGCACACAGAGCCCTACTCATTTAATCAAATGTGTATCAGTTCATGGTTTGTGTGGAAGAGAAAATGTCAGTATTTCATTGAAACTTGAGATTAAATAAACTGCGGTAAATAAACAAGCTCTACTGTATTGTAGAGCTTGTAGTATTAATTTTTACATGCAGTTACAGTCGGTTAAAAACAAGAAAGTGGCTGGTAACACCATTGAGTAGCTGTTAGATTTTGAAAAGGCCGGTGGACAAAAAAAAAAAGATGAATTTCCATCCCTGGTTTGTGTGTTAAATCATTGGCATTCTGCATTCAAAGTCCTGTGAATGGAATTTTACAGTCTCCAAATAAAACCTTTATCATCCAGGACAGATGGAGATTAAATGTGTGTGTGCGTGTAATTATTATTATTCATTTTCAGATCAAGGTTGTGAGAACTGTTTTTTCTGCCCTCATGCCAGTAAACACAGAGATTTCACTGTAAGATTATGAGGCAACATGAATTAAACAACAAAAACATAATGCTGTTCATGGATAAATCATCCATAATGAATAGCCTACTGCAATATATATATATATATATATATATATATATATATATATATATATATATATATATATATATATATAGCCAGTACAGTGACAGGAAAAGGCATGTGATACACACACACACAGAGAGAGAGAGAGAGAGAGAGAGAGAGAGAGAGAGAGAGAGAGAGAGAGAGAGAGAGAGAGAGAGAGAGAATTGAATTGAATTTTGAAAAAACTTTAATCACAATAATTCACACAGCTATTACAACAAAATTAAAAAAAATAATAAGAATAAAATAAAAATAAAAATAATGAAATAAAATAAAATAAAATACACAATAACAGTCAAGCCTCACAAAAAAACAGGCTTACAAAAAAAAACCTAACTCCTCTTCAAAAACAACACACAATGCTCCATTACAACACCAAATCATCTCAAACGTAGACAAGTCATCCATTGTTTTATAAAATTTAAAATCAATCACCACTCTTGATTTAACCAACATTGAAAAAACCTCAGTGATGCTTTGGCAAGGCTTTTGCTCTATTTTCTTTTTTCTACTGTAGATAGAATTTTTTTTTTCTTTTTTCTACTGTAGTTTTCTGTTTTCTTTCTTTTCTATTTTCTTTTTTGTACTCTATATATTGCCAGCTTTGCTTGTCCCAAAACAAAATTCAACAATTGACAGACATACCTCTTATTGCGACTATACTTAAAACCCAGAATAAACATGTTTTCAGAAAAAGACTCTTTACAACAGTTGAAAATATCCTTTAAAAATATAAATAATTGTTCTAATCTAGGACATTGCATAAAAGCATGAAAAACTGTTTCCCTTTGAAAGCAAAAGGGACATTCAGGACTAACTTCTGGATTTAAAACAGAGATAAAAGAGTTTACAGCAATGATACCGTGAAGTATTCTCCACTGTAAGTCCCCTGCCCTCTTTGATAATGGCGGCTTATATAAAGATCTCCATTCAGGTTTTACATTGTCATTTAGCCCCAAAAAAGATCGCCATGGTGTATCAACCTTTCTTTCAAAATATGTCTTATTAAAAGCTATAACACAAGCTCTATGCAACAAATTTCCCTTAGTTGACAATAGATCCAACCACAAAGATTGCCAATTCTTTAAAAAAAAAACTGTACACCCATCAAGATTAGGCGAAAATTCTAGACAGGGAAAAAGATCCTGAGCATTGGGAGTGTATGTCCCACAGTTGTACTCTTTTAACATTTGGTTCTCTTCAGCTGTAAGAGCTAATCTCAGCTTAAACCAAAACAAAGAAACAAGACGAACAGATCTAATACCCAAATGTTGGGATGCCATCTCTGCATTCTCCAGATTTGAGCCAGCCAAGGTCAAAATCTGTCCTAAAGTGACCACCCTGGATTTTTGAAGAACAGAACTGAACCCATGTAAGTTACAATTGTTCGTTATATCCAAACGTGCTCCAAAAATCAAAGGTTCCTCTAACAGCCAGTGAAGAGAGTATGATTTTTCAGTCTTTTGAACATGAAACAAACTCCACACTTTAAAAAGGTTTTTATAAAAGTATGGCATCTTTGAAAAGTCCATTTTTAAAGGGTTCATCAAAAAAAGATGTTTGTCCAACCCAAACCCCCCAAAGTTTTGCAATATGGCACAGGCAACGGCCCTCCAGCTCACATCAGACGCACCGTCAAAAAACCTCTGTAGAAACTGCAACCGAAAAGCAGCGGTTCTGCTTTGTAAGTTCATAAGTCCTTGTCCTCCTTCTTCCTTAGGCAGGTATAAAACACTCTGTTGTACCCAATGTAATTTGTCCCAGAAAAAGTCCACAAGGACAGCTTGAATTTTTCCTAGAAGTTGCTTTGGAGGATCCACACAAGCCAGCCTGTGCCACAGAGAGGAGGCAGCCAGATTGTTGACAACGAGAGCACGTCCTCTATAAGACATATTTGGAATCAACCATTTCCATTTTTCCAAACGCCCCTTAATTTTTTCACACACCCCTTCCCAATTTTTCTGTGGTGTTACATCATCACCCAAAAAAACACCTAAATATTTAATCCCTGTTTTACCCCAAACAACCCCATCAGGAAGGTTTGGTTTTCCATCAAACCACTGACCAACCAACAATGTCTCACATTTTGACCAATTGACTTTAGCAGAGGATAATAACATAAACTCTCTAATTAATTTAAGTAAAGTTTGTACATCATTTTGTCCACTGATTAAAACCATCACATCATCAGCGTAAGCTGACAAAACAATGTTATTTTTACAATTGGGTAAACATAAGCCACACACCTTTTGTCTTATTTGTTGCAACAATGGTTCAATGGCCAAAGAATATAGCATCCCAGATAAGGAGCATTCTTGTCTTATACCCCTTTGAACCTGAAACGGAGCGCATAAGCCGCCATTTATCTTCAGTACACTCTCAACTTTACTATAGAGTACCTTGATCTTGTCTATAAAATCTTGACTAAAACCAAAAGCTCTTAAAGTCCCCCACAAATAGGAATGTTCGACTCGGTCAAAGGCTTTTTCTTGATCCAAAGAAATTAATCCGACATCTAACTTTAACAATTTTGAAACTTCTAACACATCACGAATTAGTGAAATGTTATCAAACATTGATCTGCCACGAATACAATACGTCTGGTCCGGATGGATTACCTCGTCCAACACTCCAGCCAGTCTGTTATCTAATGCCTTGGAAAGCAGTTTGTAATCGCTACACAGAAGTGAGACGGGGCGCCAGCTCTTTATCTCAGTGAGATCCCCTTTTTTCGGTATGAGGGTGATTATCGCTCTGCGACAACTCAACGGCATCATATCTTCAGACAAGCTGTCATTCAGTACCTGTAGTATATCCACTCCTAGCTCCGTCCAGAATGATTTATAAAAATCAACTGGGAGACCATCCAGTCCTGGAGCCCTCCCAGACTCCATGCCTTGCAGGGCCTTATGCAGCTCCCCCAAGCTCAGCGCACCTGAAAGGGCTGCATTACCCTCTTCAGACATCTGGGGTAAGTGAGTTAAAAAGGCATCTCCTTCATTGCTCCCCGACTCAGACTCACTTCTATATAGATTCTGATAAAAAACAACTGCTCTCCTTCGAATATCAACTGGTTCTACTAACAACCCACCATTCTCAGAACGCAAAGCTTGAATTAAACGTCTTTGCCCATTCCTTTTTTCAAGGCTGAAAAAGTATTTGGACGGCGCATCCATTTGTGCTATACTCTGAAATCTTGACCGGACCAGCGCCCCTTGTATTCTATACCCCAGCAGATCATCTAACCGAGCCTTTTTCCCTAATCCAATTTCTAAATATTGATTATCTCCAGTGGATTCCGCTAACTGTTGACATTCATTTATTTCAGTCTCTAAATTCTCCAAAGATCTTCTTATCTCTCCAGTAACATTGTGAGTGTACTGCTGACAGAACTGCCTAATTTGAACCTTGCCAAAGTCCCACCCCTGTTGTACTGATTGAAATTCATGCTTTGTATTTCTGTATTCCTCCCAAAAAAACTTAAAAGAACCCCTAAAAAACTTGTCACTCAACAAAGAGCTATTAAAATGCCAGTAAGCACTTTTAGGTTTGAAGGAGTTTAAAATGAAACAGCATTGCACCATTCCATGATCTGAAAACACTATAGGAATAATTGAACATTTATTAAAATTATTAAGATGATGCTTAAACCCATAAAACCTATCCAATCTAGCAAACGACATAACATTGTCTCTTGTGTGAGCCCATGTGTATTGTCTCTGAGTTCCATTTAATTGCCTCCAGATATCAGATAGGTCATACTTCTTTATTATTTGGATGAGCCACTTTTGTGAAGGCAAATGAGGTTCAATGTGGTTTCTATCCAGTATGTGTTCAGTACAATTAAAATCACCCCCCAAAAATAAATATTCTTCAGAAGAACAGTTTTGCAGGATAGAACATAATGTGTCTAAAAAAACCATCCTTTCCGCTACAGCAGTTGGAGCATAAACACAAATAAATACAAACACATTATTTTCAAAAAAGCTCTTACTTTTAAAAGTCTGCCTTTAATAATTTCTTCAACATCATATGAAATAGGACTAAAACTTTTTGCAAACAAAACAGCCACTCCAGCGCTTATTGAAGTAAGATGGCTCAATACAGAAATACCCTCAAACTCCCTCGCCCAATCAGCAGCATTTTTACCATCACTATGTGTTTCTTGTAATAAAATAATATCTTATTTCTTCTGTTTTATCACTTCATTCAACATGGCTCTTTTCCTAACGTCTCTGGCACCATTCACATTCAAGGTAGCCAGGCGTACTTCACTCATGACAAAAGTAAAGAAAAAGAGCCCTCCAACACACAACAGATCACTAAAAATGGTGTCTCTTAATTTCCTAAACATCATTACACAAATCCTTGTCTAAATTCCTCACAATCTTCTTCAAACGGTACACTTCCCGATTATTAAAACCCCCTTCTGCCATTAGGCTTCTCGTTTTGTCAACAAACTGCTTGATGTCAGGGAAATATTCTTGAACACAAACACCTCTTTTGTTTTTTGTTGCCCTAAGAAACATCTTTATGTCCTCACTATCATAGCTTCGACCAGAAAAATCTCTTTGAGAAAGCACTACACTGGAGTCAGACAGCTCACTATCACTTTCAGTCTCCTGGTCCTCACTAACTTGTACATCCATTTTTTTACAAACAATTTCATCCTGCAATTGACCAGGCTTTTTTCTTTTTTTGGGTACTTTGAACATTTTGTTTTCCATCTCTGTATCAACACAATCCACATCCCCTATACTCATCAACAGCGGCAAAGTCATATTCCCTGCAACACCAGATGATTTTTTACCTTCTGCGTTCCCAGAAAACTGTACCCCATTCACTTTTCCATCATCGCAAACAGTTGTTTCATCGCGTATCATACCTGAACGTTCTTGATGCGTCGAGGTTGAACCAGCCTCAGCGAAGCCAGCAGCATCCACCCCCTCACCGTGGAGTTCCTTCCCCGTGACCACCGACTCCGACTCGGCCCGGCTCACCCCCGGCGCCTCATCGTTCAGCAAAACAGCCTCGGTTGCTTCACTCATTCCGTTAACTGAGTTTTCTTTATTAGCATCGGTTTCCGATTTATCCGGACAATTCCGAATTACATGTCCTGATTTGCCGCAACCGAAACACTTTGCTTTCGCGGTTGTAACAAATATCACGTAATCAAAACCTTCAACCCGAAAATTAAGTGACAATTCTAACTCGGCATCATCTTTAACTACCATATATGCGAAACGCCTAAAAGAAACAACGTGTTTCAAAAGAGGAGATTCACTACTGATCGCAATCTTTTTAATTGGGGATACCAGTTTTCCGTAACGAGACAACGCCTGAGTCAATATTTCATCACTAAGAAAAGGGGGGACGTTGGATAAAGTTACTCTTTTTGATGGTAATACGAGGAGGAGCACTGTGACAAACTCATCACTGATCACGATTCCCTGCTCAACTAATTTGTTCGCTTTTTCAATACTGTTAAGGAAAATAACCATGGCATTGTTCATTCTTGAGGCAGAAACAATACATTCATGCCCTACAACCACGCCGACTGGCATGCAACATTCCTCAACACCTGCAGCGGACGCCACTTTAACCGCATGGCGCCGCGTGAGTGAACCCAAACCCTGCGCACTTTGGGCCGTCATGTTTCCCGGTTTAACCAGGTAGCACGAGGCCCCAAAGGCACACCCAAAAAACAATAAGAATAAAAATGAAAAAAACACCAACCGAAAAGAGAGAAAAAAAGAGAAAAAGAAAGTTATTCACTCGAGTAAATCCACCCACGCTCACACCCGTCCACTCCACTCGCACCCAACACTCACGCCGGAAGCAGAGAGAGAGAGGGGGGGGGGTCTATGTCTGTAACTATGTCTGTCTTAGTCATGTTGAGCTGTAAAGTGTAAGTTTCTGTCTACTTTCCCAGGGGCGCTGTGGGACAGTCAGAAACACTCTCTGGGTTTTCTATTAGTCGTATGAGACCAGGGCCGTACCCAGGATTTTATAAATACCGAGGTCCAAATATGAACTTTGGAGGGTTTGAAAAAAAAAAAAAAAAACATTTCCCTCCTTTATATGCATTTTAAGACATTAAAAAAAATCACAGAATCAGCTAACTGTAGCTATAAAACCATGTCAGTGTGCAGGATAAATTATTTTAAGAAGACAAATAAATGAGAATCTGGTTAAATGTTGCAAAAAGATTACACTCCAAATGAGAAAATCAGAAAACCTGTTTTGTTGTTAAATTGAGCCAAAGACAACGTGACTCCGTCTTTGAAAACCTAGCTTAAGTAAATTTTTGTGATTTACATTATGTAAAGAACATTATTTGAACAAATAACCTTGATATATTTAATGTTGAATGAGTAAGATCATGTCAAAGATAGAAATCAATGTGAAAATATAACCAATGATTGAAATCTAAATGTGATGCTCCTAATCTCAATATTATAAGACTTTAGCCTGGATTTCACAGACAAGAATCACATTATGTGTAGCAATTAGGAATATAGGCTAATGCTTTTATTTTGCAACTTCTATTATGTAGCCTAGCCTACACCTCGGAGAATTAACTTACCGAGGTCCGGACGGGGACCTCAATGGTGGGTACGGCCCTGTATGAGACGTAGGGTCGGTGATGTCATTACATTATAATGCACATCCTCGCTGAAACTGGAGCCACAGCACAGTGCAGACGGACTGAAGACTTCACGCGCGAGTTTGTTCCTCAGCAACACTTTCTTTCTTCAGTTTGAAGAGCTGGACAACAGTTCACACATCATGGGAATCCAAACTATCTTGTTTTTAATTCTAAATGCGCACACATGCACTGCATTATTTAACGGTAAGTTCAATTATGCATGATAAAAATCAGCTCATGCTTTTCACAAGTGACGACTTTTGGTATATTTTTGCTGCTGCACTTTAACGCGAATAACTGAAACTGAACTAGAGGAGCTCGGGGCACAACCTAACGCGGGATTAGATGGAACACGCATGGTTTAACATTTTCCACATGCCAGGATGACGAAACGTTGTGTAACCTATTTACTAGTTTCCAAATCAACATTATATAAGGAAAAAATAGGGGAAAAAAAAAAAAAAAAAAATATATATATATATATATATATATATATATATATATATATATATATATATATATATATATATATATATATATATATATATATATATATATGGGCGTCGGAACCATTGTGTGTGGGTGGGACAAGACCCACCCACTTTTTAAGACCAATGATATTGGACCCACTCACTTTTATCGTCTCTAATTCAGCACGGCTGCTTACATTGACTACCACATAACCGAGAAACTTATTAAGAAACTTATTATTAAACACATATTAATTAACATGTTTATATCCCCTTTTTTAATATTTTCTATTTATTTATTGAAAATAAATACCTTTCCGATCTGATATGTGATGGGGAAAGGGAGCGAGTGTGGCAAAAGGCAGATTCGAAGCTATGCTCCGATGCATCAAAACTTAGTGCTATACGTCTTACCCCTACTCTGTAGCTACGGTGAATAATTTAGTGATTTCTGTAATTTTGTTTGGCCCAATCAATCGTTTAGTAAACGGCACTTTTTTCTGTCTGGATACAGAGCATAAAAAACATGCAACTTGTTCATTATCATTATCTGTGAAACTGTTGATTTCTATGGCAGTTAAATGAATATAGCCTTTTTATTAGACTATTGGTATGACTGGTTTGAGGTCTTTTTTTGGTATAGGAAAGGGATATGGCCTAAAACGCCCCATAATGCAGGAAATCACATCTATGAAATCATTTTTTTTTTCTGGGGGAGAACTCCCAGACCCAACCCCCGCAAAACTTCACATATTTTGCCTTAGCCGCTAGTGACCCACCCATATCTTTGGAAGATATCATCGAACATTTATTTTACCATAGCAAACGTGAATTGTTAATTAAGTTTATTTTTATCTGTTTTTGTGTTTATTTAAAATGAGACACATCTGATACTATTTGAATCGTATATAGGCTATCAGTTGAGATCATTCTTTAATGCTGATCTAAGTCCAAATGCCACGCGGTTTAAATCTCAGTCGCGCAGATGGGGTGTATTCTAACACTGCGTTACAATGAGCCCCTATTAGAACTATGATATTCTATACTTATATATATATATATATATATATATATATATATATATATATATATATATATATATATATATATATATATATATATATATATATAATGATAAATTACCAGCTATAGACAAGAGACCATGTTCTAAATCAGCTACCAGGACCAACAACAGGATTTATAAGTGTATACTCAAACTTATTCCTTTCTTAGGCATATCACTCAGGACCCTTATAGAGAGGTATTCAGGGAATTCCTAGGAAAAACCCTGTGTTTTAAACATTTTTGTGGGGAAATAATTTCAGCCTTTATCAAGATCTTAAATGTGGTCGTTTTCCTGTATTTATCTAGTAGTGTTATATAAATAAGCATTCCTTTTGTATGTTTGATTATAGATAGTGCTGAACACAGATTTGCGGTTGCTGCAGAAACCATTAATCCACCGGTTGATGAGGAGCACATAAGAGGTATAGTATCAGGAGATCCTCTAAATACTGTCTATACTTTTGTTCTGAGAGTAGAAAAATACAACAGGACAAGGCCAGTTTTAGTCAGAGTTTTAATCAATTTAGAATAAGGGTTCTCAGCTGGGTTAGCTTTTATGCAGATTATACATCAGACAGAAAAATCCAAAAATTCGAATTTAAAGGCACAATATGTAAGATTATTTGCTTAAAATATCCCCCCCAAAAAACACAGTGTTATGTATTTTGTTGACTTGTGTACTTAAATTATCCTAAATGTTTACAAGAATGTTTAAATCCAGAGAAATAATACATTTTTACCAGAACACGGATCGTGCAGTGCGTTGCCTATCAATGACATCATACATGCATTACCCTCGATTATTTTGTAGAAACCATGGAGATTTTTCATCATATAGGAACTACCCTCTAGCCTGACAAGCCAGACCCACATCAAGATGTTTGGTTTTGGTAACTCACCATTGACAGCTCAATCCGAGGGGCGGGATAAACGGTTGTCTTTCAAACTCCCTCTGCACGGGATAGGATAGCGCTACACCAACCAGAGCAACGAAGGTGAAACAGAGCTTGTTTAAACATTTAAGCAGATTAAACATTCGCCGTATCCGGTCAGCAAATTCCGAACACATCTTCCCTTTTTCAGTGCCGTTCTTTGTTCTTTTCTCAGAGAAAAGCTTAACTCTAAGTCTTCCAGAGTCGCGGTCAAAGCTGATTCGAAAGACCGCCGTTCGCCAGTTTCTGTGTTTACTAGAAGCACGCAAACGCAACTTGGCCGTCGTCATTATGGCCCCGCCCACCGACTCTATACACGATGTGATTGGCCCAGCAAGAGTTAGGCGAATACAGCTCAGAAGGGTATTGAGAGTTGCTAGACGACACTCGCGGGCAGATTAAATTTGCTGCCACTAGGGTGCGTCTAGATTTCTAGGCTAGCTACCCTCAATTCTTCTGTAAAAACCATGGAAACATCAAAGACGCTTTAATATATTGTGTGTTTAATTTGACTGTTTGCAAAATTCGTCGACAGAAAAATAATCATCGTTAACAGCTCAACAGAGTTAGTCTTGATTTACAGCGAGTTTAGCCTAATAGAAGATACAGAGCTAACGCACAGAAAAGTTTCAAAAATATTTTTGAAAACAACTTAAGGTTTGGATTCTCATGGACATTTTGGATGCATTGATCAATGTAAAAAAATATGTGAATTTTACAGGGGAAAAAACTCTGTAAATTGGTTGTTACCTTACAATATACAATATAATTTTGTTTATTTGGTTTAACATCACAATAAATGTCATTTTACTATAAAACAAAAAACTGTCAATTATGTTTTTGCATATAGACACTATAAATTATTTGATTTACAATCAAAAACACATAGAAAGCTATCAATAAGATAAGGTCCTAATATACAGAAGGTTCCTCTTAGTAGAGAAAAGAAAATGGCTGTTTGCCTTCAGCAAGGACTAACCCTAACTTATCAATGCCTTTACTCAAAAGTGTTTCAGTCACATTTATTTGTCTGACAGTGAGTTTTCCTTGATGGTTTTGTGTTTGGTTACAGCCCCATCTGGACGCAGTTTTAATGCTATTGGTAACTTTAGGCTTTTGGATCATGAGACCTCACCCAACTCTTCTTCAACTCAAAATACAACCTATAAAGGTATAAACTCATCATCAGACTGCCAACAACACATTTACAATTAAGAAAATGGCCTTGTGTTTGTTTTGACTGATTCTTTAGTTGAACAACTTCATCAAAGTCATGTTCAGTTGTCTACTAAGAGATTTCGCAGCTGATGTTGTGTTTTTGATTACAGGGACCATTTTTTTGTGTGAAAAACATCCATGTTACAGCACTGATCTGAATGCAACAGAACGCATATTCAGAATCTCAGAAGAGGCTTCTCTCTTTCTCAAAGGCGTATTGATAACACGCATCATGCCCTCGTTCTACATCTTCATCATCCTCATTAGTTTGCCCCTGAACGCTTTGGCCTTGGTGACGTTCACCTGTAGAATTCGAGAGAAGAAACCAGCTGTGATCTACATGTCTCACCTGGCGTGTGTGGACCTGCTCTTCACCCTGCTGCTGCCTCTGAAGATCCACTACCAGCTGAACGCTTCAGATTGGGTGTTCGGTGAGGTGGCGTGTCGTGTGCTCAGTGCAGCTTACTACTGCTACATGTACTGCTCCATACTGCTGATGATGTGCATGAGTGTGGACAGACTGCTGGCCGTGGCGTTTCCCATCACCTGTCTAACCTGGAGGAACGCAAGGAAAGCCACGTGTGTGTGTGTGCTGGTCTGGCTGCTGGCGTTCGCTGGTACAGTGCCACTTCTCTCAATGAGACAAACGCTCAAGGTTAATGATGTGGGCATCACTTGTCATGATGTGCCTATAAATGAGCTATACAATCAGCTATACATGTACCTGTTCTCCATCCTCTCCTGCCTCTACTACTTTGTTCCACTCATTGTCACCTTAATCAGCTACATTATCATCATATATGTGCTCAGTGGCAAGTCTAAGCCATTAGCAAAATCATCTTCAGTCCACCGAAGGAGAGCTGTGATTATAGCTATTGTCATGCTGATTGAGTTTGTGATGTGTTTCGCTCCAACCAATGGCATCCTGTTGTACCACTGTGTTCGTTTAGCTACTGAAGGTGAGGGAGATTCATCATACGTTTCTTACCTGTTGGCTGTGTGTTTGGGGAGCGCAAGTGTTTTTCTGGATCCTCTTCTGTACTACTACGCCTCGTCTCTGTACAGACAGAAGATCAAATCTGTGTTTTGCTGGAGACGAGCAAAAATGAATCTATCACAATCAAATACTCAGACAGGATCCTCTTTCAAGATTTGAATTATTCAGAAAATTATTTTAACTTTATACTTTTTATTGTTTATTCTGCTGCTCATTTTGCCGTTGACAGAAAATTGAATCCAAACTGGTCTTTTTCTGGCCACAAATCCCTTCATAATGAAGCAGGATGAATTTCCTGTCCGGTGCTGTTAAAAGTCCAGTCAGTGCCGCTGTTATTAGGACAGATTGACACGGTGTAATCACATCCTCAAGAGACTCCATTTACTGTCTGTGACTGAGCATGTTTGAGAAAAAATGTTGATTTACTTTGCCATATTCAGATCTTAACTCTGGAGAATGTCAAGAGATTTTTGGTAGTTAAGTTGAAGTAAATATCTGTAATGTAAGGCTGGGAAAACTAGCAAATGCCAGACTGTCTGACAGAAACGAGGACTCCCTGAGAAAATAAAGGAATTTAGCATCTGAACTCATCTGAATGTTCTCTACCTCCTGCAGTCAATACAGGTCTATCAGTAATTCATGTAAATTATCATTGTTAACATGTTTACATTTGAAAGAGGTTTCTGTCTTGGTCTGAGTATTTAAGGAGATGTTGCAGAAATTTAAGGCTGGAACCTTTATTTGTCAGGCCGTAACACTGAGTGTCTACTAGATGCTCAGCGTTATGTCATTTTTCAAAAGTCAGGTATCCATATTCTTTACTTCCGAGCATTTGATGTTATGTATGGATTATCTTTGAATTGGTTATGTAATTGGAATAACACATTTACCTGACTAATAATAAATTGCTACACTAATTTATTCTAACTTACTCTGGAATTATTAACTACATCTAGGAGATTATGAAAGGATATTTCAATAAGGAGTTAAACAGAATAATGTGTTAAACTATTAAAGGGTTACTTCAGTGATTTAGCATTAAGCTTTGTATTTAAACTGGGTCATTAATGTAGTAAAAATGTGAAATTATTTTTGAATTAAGTGCCTTCTAGATTTGAGAAAAGACAGAATAAGTAGTGACAAAGTTAATCATAAATAGACAAGTGGTTATGAATTCCTTTGTATCCCTGGCAACACATTCTCTCATTAAAGGTGGGGTAAGTGCTTTCTGGTAACCGATGTTGTTATTTCAAATCACCAAAACAAACATGCCCCAACCCCCAAAAGGGTCAAGGCCCTATTTTGATAGCTCCGCCCCACACATATGTAACCCAGGCAACGACATATAAATAAACAATAAATAAACAAAACGAAAGTAAACCGCGGGCAGTCGTCCGTGAGGGGCTGCCCGCGCTTTACTTTCATTTTGTTTATTTATTGTTTATTTTGTTTATTCCACATACACACACACATAATAAACCGCGGGCAACCCCTCACGGACGACTGCCCATACACACAAAACATACCAAATAAAATATAACATAAATCCAGGCCTGGTCCTCTCTCGTCTTTCGCTGCCTTCGCTCCTCCTTTTATGCTCCCGTCACTTGGCCGCGAGACGAGACCGGTATGTCGCCCAGCTCGCCCCGCTGCTTGCCACATACCCCCATCGCCCCTCACAGGCCGGGGGGCACTCACGAGACTGCGCTCTACTCCCCCCCTCGGGATCATGGGGGCCGTGGCACCTGGGGGTAAGGACATAGAGGCAAGAGAAATGGAGACGGGAGCACGAGGAGCGACAGAACGA
Organism: Pseudorasbora parva; assembly: GCF_024679245.1. Lineage (NCBI taxonomy): Eukaryota > Metazoa > Chordata > Actinopteri > Cypriniformes > Gobionidae > Pseudorasbora > Pseudorasbora parva. Next base: position 9,671,948 of record NC_090189.1, on the reverse strand, counting down.
GAGAGGGGAGAGAGGAGAAGAAAAAAAAGAAAAAAAAATCTGGTCCGTTTCCTAGACACACTGCCTTTCGGCCTTCCGCCAGCCGAGAGGCTCTTCCTCGCGGTGCTGTGCGATGGCACTGGATGCTTGGTGGACAGCTTGATCCTCCTCCGCCCCCTGGCGGCCGGCAGTTACTCCTCCCACTGAGGGACCCAGCAGCAAGCCCCGCGCTCCCTGCTCCTCCCCTAACCGGCGGACGGCAGCAGGCTCCGGCTCACGTCAAGCGCGGCAACTCCTTCGCTCCCTCTCAGACGGCAGCCACCCCACCTCGTCCCAGGGGCACGGCAGCGAGCTCTCTGTCCCACCTTCCTCGCTCCAGCACCATCGCCTCGGGCAGACCTCGCGGTCTTCCTCCATCCGCGCTGCCCGACCTCCTCAGCACTGCGATCCCCCTCAGCAGCGAGGGCTCTTCGACAGCATGTCCCTCCTTCCCCCCGGGTTTTGGCACCAGTGTAACGAAGTTCGTAGATGGGAAGGAAGGAGGCGGGAACCGGCGAACATTCAACAACTTTTATTTACTAAACAAAACAGAAATAAACCGTACATAACAAAACACAAACAAAACTCCTCTCTCGTCCTTCACTGGTGTCGCTCATCCTTAAATGCCACTCGAGACCGGTGTGGCTCGCAGGTGACGCTCCTTCGCAATCACGTCCCTGGTCTCACTTGCTCCTCCCATGTCTCTTGCTCGTTCACCTCGCCACAACAAGCATGACAGTCCAACTAACAAACAAAAAAATATTACAATATTACAATTATGACAAGATTAGAGTTATAGCGATCACAAAAACCCGAACCGTTCTCATGACAACTCGATAGGAGGTTACACAAGCGTGATAGTCCAGCTAATGAAATGTTACAATTATGACAGGATAAGGGTTATATAGATCATGAAAAGAGGAAACAAGCATTAGGAGTATAGTATCTTACTTGTCGGACACATTTTGTGAGCTGACGCTTGAAACAGACAGTGAGGAGATTTAGATGCTCCATACGGTGTGAAAATGAATGGGTCTTTATCAACGCTGAAGTGAGTGACAATATGATCGCAAGGGAACATGACACACGAGTATATTCAAGCAAAAGCCAGCATATATATTATTTATCGGCTAATGTCCGTTATTATGTGTGTCTTCTGTTTTGAATAATAACATGCACTCTATGCATGCACTGAGCCTCTCTTCTCACCATCAATAGTAAACACGCCCCTTACCTGCTGATTGGCTACAAGTTTGATATTGCACTCGGCCTGAGTCCCTTTTGTAAATCGGTTTTGAAATAACACTTACCCTTACCTTTAATGATATGGGTATGGTATTGAACGTGTCAATAACAAATGAATTATTTATGAATGATCTTCTAGCGGAGCAACACAAGAGGGAGCACACCAGACAGAAAATGCGGCAAGAAAAAAAAAACTTCTCCCGGTAAAGAATTGACCTGGAGAGGAAAACAAATGCTTACTCTTAAAACCGAGAAATCAAATAAAGGGTTAATGAATGCCATTAAAAATCTTATGTTGGAAAGTGAATTTGAATGCTGAAATTGTGAAATGTTTAAGCTGCAAGAGTAGGGTGGCCATATTTTGATTACCGGAAACCAGGACAATTGGCCCAGTAATTAGATACTTGTAGATTGCTCTAGTGCGGGTCAGTGATGCGCGGTTTGGTCCAAAATGAGCGGGTACCTGAGGTTACAAGTCATCCAAAAATAATTCCGCATAAATAGCCAGACTTCGGGGGAAGACAAATGTTAGGTTATTTTTGCATTTTGAAATTATTGCACTTTGTATTTTTCTGAAACTTCTTTTTAAGTAAACAAAGAAAACCATTCTGTGGTTATTCTTATAAACTTTTTCATTAAGTCTCAGAGTGATTTTTTTCTGGAAAATATCTTTATTGGTTAGGATTTAGATACATTAACAACCTGCCCAGTGCATTTAAACTTAAGATTGAGCTGGTTATAGGACACCGCCCGGGACTTCTGAAGTAACGCCTGACATATTATACCTGCAGGTGAGATAAAAAAATTCTGTCGGACAGAATTTTCACCATGTCCGGTCCTTAGCATTTGTTGTGGACTGGGAGGACCCCCTGGTTTAAAATATATGTCTAACGACAAATAAAGTTGAAAGTAAATTCCTAACACTTTGAAAAAGGGAAAAACAAACAATGACCATAGATCTCGTAGCTGATGATATGAAAGGCAAACTAGAATGTTTGAGTACCACAACAGGTAAATTAAGTTATACAGCTATACCTTGGGAAGAGGTCAAAGACGCCGCACCAGAGGTAAATCTGAGGGTGATGGAAGGAGTTGAACCTTGGACCTACATCTACTCCAATAAAGGAGAAAAAGATGAAAACCCTAATGTTAGGATCTTTAACGTGTCAGGGAAAGAATTAAAAGGCATTACGACAAAGAGTTGGGCCACCCTGGCCGGAAAAGGCCTAGAAGAAGAATCAGACATATGGCTCTATAACTTACAGTATCATCTCTCAATAGGCAATGACTGTGACGGTCACTGAGCCAGATGCTCCACCCGTTGATACCACCTTTAGCCCGGATAGGGAATTAATGTCGGAAAACAAGGGAGTTCTTAGGCTATATTTCACAAAAGGAGCTAATTTAGCTGGGCTCCTTTACACTCACCCCCCTAAACCTCACTCCCATCCGGTTCATGGCACCAAAGTAAAGTCTAAAGGCTTCAACCTCTAGCATCAGTTGCTAGAGCGTCTCTTGAGGTCAGAGGAGTAAGGTTTAGGGGGTGAGTGTAACAGAGGCCAGCTAGTAGATGCTGTGCGAGTAAACCTCATTCTAGCGACTGATGCTAGAGGTTGAAGCCTTTAACCTCCTTGTTAGAGTGGCCGACTCTCATGCCGGCGGAACCGGGTTCGTGTCCTGCTTGGAGCGGGTGAATCGAACAGGAGGGGTTACGTTGGTGCCGTGACACGGATGGAAGTGAGGTTTAGGGGAGTGAGTAATGGAGGTCAGCTAGTAGATTCTGTGCAAATAAACCTCACTCCTCTGACCTCAAGAGATGCTCTAACGACTGATGCTAGAGGTTGCAGCCTTAAGCCTCCTTGTTAGGGTGTCTGACTCTCATGCCGGCGGACCCGGGTTCGAGTCCTGCTTGGAGCGGGCGGTTCAAACAGGAGGGGTTGAAATATTCGGATATACCAGATAAAGACATATTCCTCATCACCAGTTGTTTGTGTCCGGAAGAAGGACAGTACCTTACGGCTATGTGTCGATTTTTGAGAGTTGAATCGAAAGACTACTGCAGATAGACACCCACTACCGAGGATACAAGATTTGCTGGACAGTCTAGGAGGATTCACATGGTTCTCCATCCTTGACCAAGGTAGTGCGCATCATCAAGGATTTGTGGATGAGTTGTCAAGGCACATGACTGCATTTAGCAAACCCTGGGGACTCTGACTATGTGTGGAAGCGTATCATTTTTGGAATAACTAACGCTCCAACAGCCTTCCAGAGGTGTATGTTGAGTGTTCTAGAGGGCATCAGAGACAAATGTTTAATCTCCATACCTGGATGATCTGCTTTGCTACTCAAAAACTTTTCATGAGCATGTCGACGACCTTAGGCAGGTCCTCTGCCGAATGCATGAGTATTGCATCAAACTCCGTCCAGAGAAATGTGAACTTTTCAAAAGGCAGATCAGATTTCTTGGTCTGATGGAGTAAGGAGAAGGCATTGAGATTGACCGGAAGGACCTTGAAGCTGTATTGCAATTGAAAAAGAAAGAACCAAACACAGTGGGGGAAGTTAGAACTCTATTAGGGTTTCTAAGTTACTACAGACCCTTCACCCAGGATTTCTCAAGGTTAGCATAGCCGCTGTATGAGTTCCTGCAGAACCCCAAGGAAGAGACTGTTATGAAAGCAGCAAAGACAAGCCAAGGTAAACAGAGGGTGAGGAAGGGAGTTAAAGCACAACTGCCAGAAATCCCCTATTCAGTGGACATCTGAACATCAGGGTTACTCTTTAAGTAAGAGATGTAAAGCAATAAAATATATTTCCTCTGTAATCTTGATAGATTTCTCAGATTGAGCTGTATAGTGTGATCTATTATGTTTACTCTCTTAATGTTGTTTATGTGGAAAGGTCAAACTAACATGGTGATTTTCTCTAAAAATGTACAACCATAAGGTGACTTAAAGGTCCCGTTCTTCGCGATTCCATCTTTCAAACTTTAGTTAGTGTGAAACGTTGCTACGTACAGATGTTTAATGAAGTTGCTTAGAAGTGTAATATAGAAGGGAAATGTTCAAATGTATTACATTTGCTGATTTAAATGCTGAGAATTTGTCCAGAGAGCATGACCTGTAAAAGATTATTGTTTATGGTTATGATTTTAAATGTGTTATACTTATCTGTTACCTGAAAAGAAAGAAAGAAAAGTCATCAAAGAAAGCGCCAAAACGCTGCAGACTCTAATCTATGTTTCTCATGCTTCCCTACAGTTACTCTCTCTCATCCTTCCCAGTTTGAGAATTTGTATGTTTATTCTGCTTTGTGCTGTGTTCGTAATTTGATTAGTTTATTTTATTTTACTCTTATTTTATTACTGATTGTCATGGGCATTGCTAGGCCCTTTTTAGGGGGGCTTCAGCAGTATGAGCGGCAGCCAAAAACTCTGCTTATCTATGGGAAAACGTAAAAAAATCTATGGGTAGCGTTTCAAAGAGGATCTTTGCAAGGCCGACAGTGAAAGTAGATGGGCTATTACATTTTTGGTGAATTTTTGGTGTCAAAAACTCTGGCGTTGGCTGGCAGCTTTTTTTTAAATCGCTGACGAGGAAAGAGTTAATAATGGTACTTTTTTTTTGACCAGGTCTATATCTTCAGTATGTCAAAAGTCTATAATTAATGTTCAAATTTTGTCTGGTTATACCTACGAAAACTAAAGCTGATATGGCACTTTTTGTTCTCATCACGTTTAGCAGTTGTCTCTGAGCTTCTGTTCTGAAAAATATTCAACTGACTTTTCCCTTTTGATGTCTTGAATGCCAGGAGACTCATGAAAAATTTAAAATGGAAAGCCATTTATTTAATTACCCCAAATAACATAGAGCACATTTTTGTTTCAAGAGACTCACAGTCACAGCATCTCTAAAGGTTGTGCCTTTTTGGAAATCCCAGTAGGGAGATGACATTTTTTGTTCTCATGCTTTTCTAAGTGCTTTGTGGGTGTCTGTACACGTATATGAGAACTTATTCGCTGGAAAATTTCCTTATACAGACTTTGATACTAATGGACATTGTGTGTCATGTTGTCAAATTCGTAACTTGAATTGAAGTTTTATAAACAAATTTCGGGAAGCACATTCAGACAATTAAAACTAATAAAACACAAGTCTAGTTTGCCTTTCAGATACTCTGGGTTCGGACAAAAATGACCGAGCCCGGAGCCCTCACCGGACAGCACGCAAATACGCATAATCTTTACTCTATTTAACTGATGTAAGTGGTAACTTGTGAATTTCATTGTCATAAACATTAAAAAAATGTATGGGAATTTTATGGGTAAAATTCAAAGGCAGAAAATGATGCTCTTTTAGATAGGATATAAGAAAGAATATTTCATTGCTTAGCCAAATTCCCTAATGCACATATACTTTAATATCAGATTAAATAATGTGATTGATAGATGGCCTCCAGGATCTTGTTCTAATACAAATACAAAGCTTAAAATGTTAATGCAAAAATCTGATTGATGCTTGGAGAGATAAGCATCCTCATAAGAACGTTTACCTGGTGTAAAAATTCAAGGTCTAAGCAATCGAGAATATATTAAATGATTAGTTTCCCAAGTGCTTCAAGACAATTTTAGTACTGATATTTAACTGTTCTTAAAGGGGTGGTAAAACACATTCTTTCGAAGGCCTGATTGTGTTTGTGGGGTGCGCTGTAACACATGTTCATAGTTTGTTTTTAGACATTTTTTCATACATTTTACCTTTATTCTACACTGCTCTGTCCCTCCTTGTAAAATCGGTCTGATGGCTTCCACGTTCTATGAAGCCTGTACAAAGTTCTCTAAGTTCCAACAAAGCCAGCAGGTGGCAGTAACGTACTGCACATATCTAAAGTAGTGTATTCTAACGATATTCCTGTTATACTGAACTAGATCGTACGCAGTGGAGACGGAGTGAAGACTGTTCTTTGTTATTGTTCTATATTGGGCAGTATTGTGTGCGTTATTGACAAGTAAGTAACTACTAAATGCTAAATGCTTGAATCATTATGATTAATTTGCTTAAAAGTGAGTTATTTGGTTTGTTATCGTCACGTTCAGACTATTCGCGTTGAGACTATGACTCAGCAGTTTCACTATCGCAGTCACATTTGGTATGATACAATGTAAACTTAGTGAAATTAATGTTGATGCCACATTTAGAATGCCATTTGTACCTATTATTTATTTGTTTCCTTAAAGTACCTGATTGTTAGTCAGTTAACAGGAATTATGGTGTATATCTTAAGAGTGCTATAACGACGTCATTTTGACCAACGCAATATTATTGTATCTGTGTCATAGTTTAACACTCTGTTTATCATAACTGTATATTCATACGAAATGGGACTTATATATGCAAGTATGTATATCTTAATTCAGTAATTTTGTATAATGTTGTAACACTATATTTCTACATTTGTAGGAAACACTGAAACCAATACCTTTGTATACTTCTGTCAACCGCATTAAAGTTGTTTAATATTTGGATCTCTGGACTACTGCACCTCTTTTTAATGGAAGAGCATGGCTAGAAAGTGGACACCAGTTTAACGTACATAATATCGGTCACAAATGGTCCTTCGAGCCGGATTTTTCACTGACTACGCCATGGCAACGTCCAGAGACTATTATGATGGTCAGCCACCAATCAGTCCTCGGCCAGCCCGTACCCGGAGGGTACCAGCCTATCTGGAGGACTTTGTGTACAGCTATCCACCATCTCAAAACATCCCTCCTGTGTTGATGGAATCAAATCAAGCAAGAACTGAGATCTTTCCCCCCCGTCAGGTGATGCGTACGACCTCGACACCAGCTATAACTGTCAGCAGAGACAACGAGTCAGGTTTGCAACATTTAGAGTCGCGGTTTAAGAGACTGGTCGGCGAAATGAGAGACTTGCAGGTAGAAATGGACAGCGTGAGACGTGTTTCATATGAAAAAAGACCTTCTTTGCATTATGAAAGTCCCTCTCCCTTACCTTTCAATCCTGATTATCACTTGGAAAGTGAACTGACTCATTCCCCCATTTCAGTCATGCAATGCTTAAACTCTGATGCAGCTATACAACGCAATGAGCTGATTATGCCTGCTCCACAGTTATCTCAGCCCCCGGGAGCTCAACGAAATCCAGAGACTTTCAATTCTCTACCATCAGTGCCGCTTGCTCGTCCAGCAGCTGTGACAGGGTTTCAACCAGCTGTACATCCCAAGCAAATTCCTAGGGCATGTTCAATGCCTCAGATGCCTTCACAAGTGAAGCTTCAACCACAGTTACCGGTCTGCAGTCCTTCCTGCGGCCACCAATATTAACTCAAACACACATCATGCCAGCACAGCAACCAACAATGGCACCATTCTCTCCGAATGCGCCAACAACCCAAACAGCATACCATTCTCCACCCCAGCGATCATTCACACAAGGTCACCTGCCTCATTCTTCTTATTTCGTACCACAGTATGTACCTGTACCAGCTCCAACCCTTGGATACCCACCTCCCATGCAAGCCTCTACTTTGACTACCTACCCAAATCCATCTGCTATGCCAAGTCTTATGGAGATGGCTATCACTGCTTCCTATGGCATACCGAAACCTAAGCTGCTACCTTTCATTTCTGGAAAGGAGAGTGACTTCCTCCTACTCAAGAAGGGCCTAGACAGCATACTTGGACCTCATCCGCATTTAACTGAGGACTATAAGTACCAAGTTCTACTAGATCATTTGAAATTGCCCACTGCCTACCAGGTAGCTAAGCGGTTCGTTAACAGCCCAATGCCATACACCCATTCAATGCAGGCTTTACAACAACGAGATGGACAACCCAGGCAGCTGGTCCAAAGTGAACTAAAGGAAATCCTTAATGCTTCTACAGTAAAACCAGGCGATGCCCAAGCCTTTGAGGACTTCGCTGCTGCCGTTAACACTTTAGTGGGTATGCTGAGCACACTGGATGGTCCTGCTAGTGTTGAACTACAATGCGGGTCTCATGTAGACACATTACTAACCAAGTTACCCGTCACTTACCGAGACTCCTTTGTTGAACATTGTCTGGCCCAAGGAATTCTCATGAGTGGCACTACACAAACCTACACTCTCCCTGATTTTGCTCGATGGCTTGAGAAGAAATCTCAGGCTATACAGATCTCCCGCAGAGTGTCAGAGGCAGCTCACCTGGAGCCCACACGCAGAGAGTCAAGACAGCCAAAGCAGCAGAAATTTCGGACTACCACCATACTTCTTGGCAATAAGCAGGAGAACAAAGACGAATTCACATCCAGCACAACTTCCCCTTGTGTTGCAGTCTCAGCTACCTCCAAGAGAAGAGAACGATTTAAGCCTTTCTGCCCTCACTGTAATAATCAAGAACACTATCTTAGTGCTTGTGCTGAGTTTGGCAAGTTGAACCTGACAGAAAAGACTAATTGGATAAAAGAGAAAGACAGGTGCTGGCGGTGTGGCCGCGGTCACAAGCCTGACAAATGTACACTAAAGAAACCCTGCTCTAGTTGTGGTGGACAACATCTAGATGTTCTACATGAACTTGCAACTAACAATACTCCCAGTGTTCTCACCCTCAGTACGTCCCCTCATACTGTCTACTTGGATAAAAGTAGCCATTCAAGGAGAGTCATGTTAAAGGTCATCCCTATTCAGCTTCGTAATGGACGGATAACCCTTGATACCTTTGCAGTATTAGATGATGGCTCGGAGCGGACAGTCCTATTGGAAGCTGCTGTGAAACATCTCGGACTGAAAGGTACTGATGAAACATTAGCCCTGAGAACAATCAGACAGGATATTGTTCAGCTCCACGGGGTCGCTGTGTCTCTAGAAGTGGCTGCCATCACTAACACAAGAGTTAAGTTCCAGATTCTAAACGCCTTCTCAGCTAGTGAATTGAACCTGGCTCGACAGTCATGCCCTGCGGATGTCCTGCAGCAGAAGTACCAGCATTTGAAGGGAATTCCAATAAAGACATTCAGCAATGTTCAGCCTATGATGCTCATCGGATCTGATCATCCACATTTGATAACTCCGATCAGTCCTGTCCACCTAGGTTCTCCAGGAACTCCTGTAGCTACTCAAACTTTGCTTGGATGGACAATCCAAGGGCCCACAACCTTTCTGAATCACCCGGTAATTGAAAGCTCCTGCCTACACACAGCGTTTCTTTCCCCAGCGAATGCCTTACATCAGCATATCGAAAGACTTTGGCAGATTGACACCCTGCCATTCCAGAACATCAAGGATATTACTCGTTCCAAGCAAGACCAAGCTGCAATGGTAATACTTGAAGAGAAAACGGCACGTGTCCTAGTAGACGGAGTGAGTCGTTATGCTACACCTCTTATCCGTCGAAAGAATGCTGTACGCCTCCAAGCTTCCCCTACTGCTGTAATGGCTCTTCTCCGATCTACCGAACGCAAACTGAGCTTTAATCCTGAAAAAGCGGCTGTGTATAACGCTGAGATAGACAAGCTGGAGAAAGCAGGTTATGCTACGAAGATCACATCAGATGAAGCTAACAAATCCCCTGAGTCGTGGTATATACCCCATCACATAGTATACCACAACGGCAAGGCCAGGGTGGTTTTTAATTGTTCCTACCCCTACCAGCAGGCCTGTCTGAATGACAATCTGTTACCTGGACCTACCCTTGGTCCATCCCTGCTGGGCGTACTCTTACGGTTTAGAGAGCATGCCATAGCAATCAGTGGGGACATTAAAGCCATGTTCCATCAGGTAGGGCTTCTCCCTGAGGATAGACCACTACTTCGTTTCATTTGGAGGAACATGTAGAGGGAGCGCAGTCCGGACATCTACGAATGGCGTGTATTGCCATTTGGAACGACCTGCAGCCCTTGCTGTGCTGTTTATGCGCTCCAACGGTATGTCAGAGACCATGTAGTAGGCCATGAGGATATTATGGAATCTGTTCTGCATGCTTTCTATGTAGATAACTGCCTCCAGTCCTTCCAAAGCCCAACACAGGCCAAAGACTTCCTCAATAAGCTCAGAACTTTTCTTGCTGCAGGAGGCTTCGAAATACGACAGTGGGCATGCAACGTCCCAGATGTTATAGCTCACCTTCCAGCTGACGCAAGATCACAAAACTGTGAACTCTGGCTTAAGGAAGACAAAATAGACCCTCAGGAATCTACTCTCGGACTAAAGTGGCACTGCATCTCTGACACTATTGGTTACAAGCAACCAACTATATCGGATGTAATCCCCACCATGAGAAATGTGTACCGAACGCTCGCCAGCCAATACGATCCTATTGGATTTATCATCCCATACACCACACGAGCCAAAGTCCTCATTCAGGCTCTCTGGAAGAGAGACAGAGGATGGGATAATCCTATTGACGACGAGCTTCTCTCTGTATGGCAAACCTGGGAAAAAGAACTTCCCAACCTGCAGAACATATACCTGCCAAGATGCTACTTCCACTCATGTGCCGACTCTCACTCTGTTAATATCGATCTTCACGTCTTCTGTGATGCTTCAGAGAAGGCCTATGGGTCAGTTGCCTATCTTAGAGCGGAGGACAAGCAGGGAGACATCCACGTATCCTTTGTTATGGCCAGGTCCCGGGTTACACCGAAAAAGCAGCTTTCTATTCCCCGCCTAGAGCTCTGTGCAGCACTGACGGGAGCCCAGTTAGCTCGAGTACTAAACACTGAACTCAGCCTCACTCTCAGACAAACAACAATGTGGTCTGACTCTACAATAGTACTGAGCTGGATCAAATCAGAGTCTTGCCAGTATAAAGTGTTTGTGGGAACCAGAATCTCAGAGATTCAAGATCTGGTCGGAACTGAGAACTGGAGGTATGTTGATTCCAACAGCAATCCTGCAGACGATATAACAAGAGGAAGAACATTGTTGGAATTGTCTTCTCCCTGCCGCTGGAGGGATGGCCCCTCTTTCCTTTTCCAACCTACCGATCAATGGCCTGTATGTCCCCCACTACACTGTGAGGAAAGGGAAGAGTTACGCAAGACTACCTTCTGTGGCACTATCTCAGTTCTTGCTAAACCAACCCTCGATCTAACAAATTATGAGTCTTGGAATAAGCTGGTGGATGCTGCATATCAGCACTTTCATGGAGCGACCGCACCTTCAATGTCTGCTGAGCTACGTATTCAAACTGAAGTTGAACTGCTCCGTCGAGCGCAAACTGAAAGTTTTCCTGAGGAATTCAAAGCACTTCAGATGCAGAAACCAGTGCCAGCCAGTAGCCGCCTGAAAACACTCTCTCCAACCTACGACCAATTCCTTGGTGTAATTCGAGTTGGAGGCCGGCTTCGTAAAGCAGAAATACTACAGGAGGATGAAATCCACCCAATAGTGCTTGAACCCAATCACCCAGTGACAAAGTTACTGATCAAAGACTTTGACCATCGGCTTCTCCACGCTGGCCCAGATAGAGATTTCTCTGAACTGAGGAGGACTTACTGGATCCTAAAGGGTAGACAAGCTGTCAAAAAACATCAAAGGAATTGTGCAGAGTGTATCAAGTGGCGTCAAAAACCAACTGTGCCTAAAATGGCTGATCTGCCCTCAGCACGGTTGCGTGTCTTTAAACCCCCCTTTTGGTCCACTGGAGTTGACTGCTTCGGTCCTTACCAAATAAAAATTGGGAGACGACATGAAAAACGTTGGGGTATTATATTTAAATGCCTAACAACAAGGTGCGTACACTTAGACCTTCTCAGTAGTATGGACACCGATTCCTTTTTAATGTCACTCAGAAGATTTGTAGCAAGACGAGGCAAACCTTATGAACTCCTCAGTGATCAAGGCACAAACTTTCGTGGAGGAGAGAGGGAACTACAGGAAGCCTTTGCTTCTCTAGAACCTGAGCTACAAGAGCAGCTAGCTAAACAGAATATTGATTTCAGATTTAACCCACCGCATGCTCCCCACTTCGGAGGAGCATGGGAGAGAGAAATCAAATCCATTAAGGCCTCACTGCAGGTAGTCTTAAAAGACCTGATACTTTCAGAAGAGGTACTAAGGACTGTATTGATTGAAGTTGAGGGCATAATGAACTCAAAACCTTTGGGATATGTGTCATCAGACATCTCTGATCCTGATCCAATCACACCCAACTTGCTGCTAATGGGGCGGCGGGATGCCTCCCTTCCACAAGCTGTATATGGACCAAGTGATCTATTGGGACACAAGCGCTACCGACACAGCCAGGTAATAGCTGATCACTTTTGGAGCCAGTTCATCCGGAAGTACTTGCCCAGTTTGCAACTTCGTCACAAATGGCAGAATTCTTCTCCTAATCTTAAAAAGGGACAAGTGGTTATGGTTGTTGACCCTCAACTACCTAGAACTTTGTGGCCGGTGGGCCGTGTCACAAGAATCATTACAAGTGATGATGGTAATGTACGCACTGCAGAGGTAAACATCAAAGACCGTACATATACTCGCTCTGTAGCTAAGCTGATTGTGTTACCTGAATTGACAGATAAGGATGACAATTCTTAGAGACTAATCAGAGCACTTTGCTTAATTACAAATATGTAAAGTATATTTGTGGGGCGGCTGTACAAAGTTCTCTAAGTTCCAACAAAGCCAGCAGGTGGCAGTAACGTACTGCACATATCTAAAGTAGTGTATTCTAACGATATTCCTGTTATACTGAACTAGATCGTACGCAGTGGAGACGGAGTGAAGACTGTTCTTTGTTATTGTTCTATATTGGGCAGTATTGTGTGCGTTATTGACAAGTAAGTAACTACTAAATGCTAAATGCTTGAATCATTATGATTAATTTGCTTAAAAGTGAGTTATTTGGTTTGTTATCGTCACGTTCAGACTATTCGCGTTGAGACTATGACTCAGCAGTTTCACTATCGCAGTCACATTTGGTATGATACAATGTAAACTTAGTGAAATTAATGTTGATGCCACATTTAGAATGCCATTTGTACCTATTATTTATTTGTTTCCTTAAAGTACCTGATTGTTAGTCAGTTAACAGGAATTATGGTGTATATCTTAAGAGTGCTATAACGACGTCATTTTGACCAACGCAATATTATTGTATCTGTGTCATAGTTTAACACTCTGTTTATCATAACTGTATATTCATACGAAATGGGACTTATATATGCAAGTATGTATATCTTAATTCAGTAATTTTGTATAATGTTGTAACACTATATTTCTACATTTGTAGGAAACACTGAAACCAATACCTTTGTATACTTCTGTCAACCGCATTAAAGTTGTTTAATATTTGGATCTCTGGACTACTGCACCTCTTTTTAATGGAAGAGCATGGCTAGAAAGTGGACACCAGTTTAACGTACATAATATCGGTCATATTATGCCGGTCCCTCAAAAATACGCAATGGGCTTAGATTGGTTAGCTGGCCCAGTGTATTCTGATTCGCTAACCGCCTAGTTTACGTGTTTGTAGACTGGTACGTTATCACGAGCTGTGGGCAGGGGTCCGCCATTATATTTTTTCAACACTTACAGGGAGTCGGAGCTTACTGGATTTACAACACAAGATCATCCACTTCTCCAGATTTTTGGTGAATTCAAGGTGAATGGAACACTCTTTGGCATTGAGATGCAGGGCTGGACTGGTAATCTGGCATACCGGGCATTTGCCCGGTGGGCCGACGCACTTTGGGGCCGGTACAGTTAGTGATGGCCAAATGAGGCTTCCTGAACCACTGAGGCTTTCCAGCCTATTAGTTCACCAAAAGGTTCATTTACCTGAAGCCTCATGAAACAGTGTGCTCCCTAGTGACACCTGCTGTGCAAAGCAATGCATCGCACACAAATCTATTTATCCTGAGCAACCAAATTGTCATAATGTGGGAACACCCTTTTTCTATTGCCTGTGTATTAATAAAGTATTTTACTCTGCTTGTATTAACCTATGCACACACAACTCACACAGACACATAACTTGTTCAACTATTCAGTAGTTCTTTGGGTTAGTGATGACAGTGAATGCCCAGAATGATTGTAAATAAATTATTGTGAGTTGCCTAGGGCGACAATTGTGTTAGGGGCGCGAGCGCGCTCTAGTGCCGCCCATTACTTCCCATTAAGCATAGAATCGGAACAAGCGAAATACAACATAATATTCATTAAACATGATCATCATAGGGCGCCCCCTCAGCCACACGTTTTATTACTTATCAACCTGATTATTAGATTGAATTGATGGTGATTATTAATTATTAGTTCAGGCGTTAGGTCAGGCAAGTGCTCATCTTGCGCGTTCATCAAAAGTGAGGCGTCTAAACCCGCGGATGCACAGGGACGGAAAAAGAGAAAAAAAGAAAGGAAGAAAATCGAAAGAAAGCCCAGTATAGAGGGTAGTCTTCTTATCTCAGCCAATAAGTTGTCAAACAAAATAAAATTACTTAGTATCAATCTTATCAACTAATATTTATTTTATAAATATTATTGTCACTAAGCTATCACTTGCTAGTTTTTTACATAATTACTATACGTATTGCAAACATAACTTCACTGACAATAATCTACAATAACCTAAATGGATGTCATTTAAATATCAAAAGTCCAGTTCGTTATGAATATGGATAACGTATGCATGTTATTTATGAAAAGTACAAACACTCTCTACGTGGGCGTCGGAAGGAAATAAATACGGCCTCTCGTTTTTGTTTTTTTTGTTTTTTACTGGAGCAGCCTAACGATAGATGCCATATTATTTACATTAAACACAAATATGCTGTGTTCACCAAGTTCTTTACAGTGGCTGTAGTGTAGTGGTAAGATAGCCTGACAAGCCAGACCCACATCAAGATGTTTGGTGTTCAGACCCACAAATTAGATTTGCTGCCGCTAGGGTATGTCTAGATTTGGGTATGTCTAGATATGTCTAGGCTAGTGGTAAAACGCATGGCATCAAGATTTGATGCAGATCGATCAGAGGTTCGATCCTGCCTTTTGCCACACTCGCTCTATTCCCTTTCCCCATCACATATCAGATCGGAAAGGCATTTATTTTCAATAAAAAGTGAGAAAATGTTTGAAAAGTGGAAATAAAGCGTCAAACGTGTTTAATAATAAGTGCTTCTCGGTTAGGGGTAGGCCTAGGAAAACAGACGTGCTGAATTAGAGACGATAAAAGTGAGTGGGGTGGGGTGGGGAGGGGTGGGGGGCGCAAAACTCCATTTCGCCTAGGGCAACCAAAGAGCTAGAGCCGGCCCTGCACAGAAGTCATACAGGTTTGGAACGACACAAGAGTGAGTAAATGATGACAGCATTTGAAAGCAGTAAATTTACTTTACTTCATCCTAGCTCAAAATCATCCGTGCTTTACTGCCAATGGCATTTCTGTGTGACAAAAAAAGCAATATTAAGTTTATCTGCATTTGCAGCAAATTCGATAATAGCTATCATTATTTGTCCTTGTTTTATTCATATACGCCAACTTAAGGCCCCAACCCCAGCAAAAACATTCACGGGGAACTCATGGGCCGGATGTGCTGGGTATGCTAGAGCCGAATTTTAGCCCCAGTCCAGCCCTGGTAGTCGCAGGGTAAAAAACAGACTGTAAAAACCTTGCCCCTCATTATATGGCTATGGTTTCCAAAACTATATAAAACTATTATATTTGTAAGTTAAAAAAAAATGTAAACACCTGTAGAAAATACGAAAACAGCATCTATAAAAGTCATTTATATTCTGCAATATTAATTTATGTAATATAGCAACATTTTTAATAAATGTTTCTTCCAATACACCATATTTCTTCGCTGTTAATAGCTGCAGAGTTGTGGTTGTGGTAAAGTAAAACGTTTGTGTGTATTGCCGTTTTCGTCATGAATAGGCCTACATGCTCGCGGCTGTTTTTAGCTGATTCACCACAGAACTGAAATGTTTCCATATCACACGATTGTATAAAACAAAATAAGTCAAAGTGCCGTTCATAGAGCATTATTTAAACGCAGCGGCTGCGCTGTGCGGATATTCACCTTTTGCAGTTCCATGCGCTCAAATAATAAATAAATAAATAAATAAATAGAAAAAAAGGGCCTAATATGGAGAGGTCTCTCTCGCTTCGGCTTGTCAATTCAGAAGACAAACCAATGGGCCGCTGTCGCTTCATGTTGTCAGTGGTACAAAAAAAATACTTTTTTTTTTTTTTTTAAAACACTATACCGGCCCCAAAGTGCGTCGGCCCACCGGGCAAATGCCCGGTATGCCAGATTACCAGTCCAGCCCTGGTGACTACCATGATCTTACATTTAAATGAAACTGGCAAACAGTTAAACTATAGTCTATAAAACATATTTAAGTCTAGATCCAATGAATTAAGGACAAAGCTTTTTTTTTCTCTTTAAAAGTTTTATTAACTTTTTTTAATAGATTTAATTAAATGTAATAGCCTCATGAAAGATAGATCAGTGTCTTACTTTAATGATGTGTTAACTCTTGAAAAATATGATTGTTCAACCCAAAAATGTGATCATTTACTCACCCTAATGTCATTCCAAACCTAAATGAGTTTATTTCTGTGTAGCATAAAATAAAATAAAATAAAAATTTGAGTCTGTTTTTTTGTTCATACAATATTCAAATGGTAGCCTAACCAAAATGGCTTGTTCTCTTTCATCATCTCGTTTCGAGATCCACCTATGGGAAGGGCATCCGTACCTGACCTCTGCAGAAGCATCCAATTGCACCAAGTCTGACAAGACAGGCAGGAGTGCGCAGCCAATGCCCAGTAAGGCCCCACCCCTTACCAGCGGGCATATATGGGCTGCATACGTTACTGTACATCAGTTGACATTCGCTTCTCGCGATCTCTGCACTGACACAGTTCGGTTAGATTTGCGCTGCTCACTTATTGTCTGCAGGAGGAAATATCGCCAGATCAGCCTCCACCGGGCGTGACAGTTCTATTCTGGCACATTCTGTGTCTGCATTCGGAGCCGCTCGCGCTCTCGTCCGTCTTCCTGTTCCACGGCTGCCGCCACGGACCTTTCTGAGTTTTTCGCGGGTATGTCGCTCTCTCAGTCTGCTCCTTCTGTGTCTAGCCTATTACGGGCCTGCCCGGCCGCGTGTGGGTCTCTTATCGCCGCTAAGGATTTTCACCCTTTCTGGGTGGTCTGCTTGGGCCTCAAGCACGCAGAGGAGGCAATAGAGAACCCGGAGAACTGCAGTTACTGCCTGGTACTGCCTAAGAAACTCCTGCGACACCGCCTTAAAGTTGCCGCTACTCAGTGTGGCGAGCTCGACTTGTCGTACTCGGATATGGAACACGGTGACGACAGCGCGCTACCGGGGACCTCCCGGGGCGCGACGGCTCTTGTTTTGGCTGACCAGCCCAATCCTGAGTTCCCCGAAGAGGACATCTTCACGGGTAACCTCCCGCTCGCCGACAATCTTGCCGGGTCCGGTGATTACGACGACGCGGGCCTTCTTGAAATTTCGGAGGACGAGGAGGCCATCCCGCCCTCTGTTATTCCCCAGGCTAGCGCCCCCGCGGCCTTGCCTCAATCCATCCTCCTGGATGTGTGTGAGCGAGCGGCCGCTCGTCTCAACATTAAATGGCCGGCTCCACAGAGCGCCACCGACCAGGAGAGGGATATTTATGACGGTAAAGTGTTGGGACCCCCCCCCCCCGGCCCGAGGTAAGAACTCTTTCCCGTTCTTCCAGCGTGCGCTAAGCACATGAGGCACTACTGGAACGACCCGCTCGATCTTAAACACGGTCTCGCGGGGCTGGAGGTTAAAGATATGGCGGCTCGCGGCATGGGCGAACCGCCTGCCATTGAGCCCTCCATTGCCAGACACCTCAACCCAGTCCAGGGAGGGCTGCCCGCCCCCCCGAAGCCGGTCCTTCCTAACAGGATGGACCGTTTTTCTGCCTCGGTGCACCAGGCCGTTTATAAATCCTCGGCCTTGGCTGTTAGGACTCTGAATGTCTCCTCCCTCCTTTCCGCTTACCAAGCGGAGATCCTGGACGATCTGGGCCAGCAGTTAGATAAGGGATCTTCTCCCTCTCCTGCACTGTGGAAGGAGATCATCATGGTTAACGACCTCGTTCTCCGTAATGCTCGTCAGGTCGTCCAAGCCTGTGGGCGCTCTATGGCGCTTTCCGTGGTAGGAGAGCGCTCGCTCTGGCTCAACCTGTCTGGTCTCCCGGATAGCGAAAAGAAACGTATCGCAGGCGCCCCGGTAGAGCCCGGCCGGGCTCTCTTTGGCCCCGCAGTTGCTATGATGCAACAACGATGCGACGACAAGAAGGAGCACGAGGCCTTCATATTGTATCTTCCCAGGAAGACGGTCCCACGCCAGGCGCCCCCTGTGCGTTTGCCTAACCCCCCGGTCCCGGGACGTAATTTTAATCAGGTCAAGGAAAAGCCTCGAAAGAAGTTTTCTGGGCTTTCTTCCTGCCCCAGAACCCCTCTCCAAAGGACGGAAGGTTCCTGCTGTAGGGTGTCCCCCTCCCGTGGCTGCCCAGCCCATGTGTTTAGTGGTCGATGTGTGTTCCCCCCTGTTCAAGGGGATTGTCGTGAAGAAAAGTTCAAAAGCAGTGTAACCACACCGCACATACTGTGTTCCCCTCACTCAAATAATAAAGGCTTCGGCCCCAGTGTTTCCCAGAAAACACAACACACACAGAAACACAAAAAACACAATAAATCTAACGAATCAAATGAATTCGTCACAGCGAGATACCCTCTCAATGTAGGGAAATACCCTTTCTCTCGTAATGGTGAACCTGCACGTGTCGTCCCTAGTTTCTCCACTAGAGGGCGCCATTGCATCACAAATAAGACAGCTAGGCATGCTCGAAGCCAGCACGGCCCGGACGGGCATACACACGAGCTGTGTGTCAGCCTGGCTTACTGTATTGCGCATGATATTACAGGGCTATCGTCTGCAGATTGCTATGAAACATCCACGTTTCAGCAGCGTTCTCTTTTCTCACACAGAGGAAAGCACGGCCCACGTCCTGAAGGAGGAAATCTCCTCTCTTCTAAACAAAGGTGCGATTCAGGTGGTTCCCCACAATCTGATAAACCAGGGTTTCTTTTCCCGTTATTTCCTGGTCCCAAAGAAGGACGGTTCCCTCCGTCCTATTCTGGACCCCAGGGTGTTGAACAAACATTTGAGGAAATACAGATTCATAATGTTAACCCTTGGTTCGCTCGCCCGTGTCATGAAACGGAACGACTGGTTCACATCGGTCGATCTGAAAGATGCTTTTTTCCACATAAGCATTTATCCACCACACCGGAAGTTTCTTCGTTTCGCCTATCAAGGCATTTGTTACGAACTCACGGTGCTTCCGTTCGGGCAAAAATTAAGCCCCCGAACTTTCTGTTTGCGTGTGGAAGCGGGCTTCACCCCCCTAAGAATGTCTGTCAGTCTCCATGCGAGCGCGTCTCTCTCAAGAGCGCGTTCTCTCTCTGACGAACTGTCTGTCACAGTTCAGAGAGGGGGCGAGGGTGCGATATCGCACATGTCTCAGGCTACAGGGTCTTATGGCTTTAGCTATCCAGTTTTTGCCACTAGGACCCCTGAGGATGAGGGCGTTCATGAAATGGGTTTTGTCACTACATTTCAGCCATTTTATACGATCTTTGCCGCTATGTAACAGTGACGCGCACCTGCGCTGCAGCTCTGCGCCACTGGAAGAGCGCAGACTTTTACGCACAGGGTACCCCTCTGGGGACTGTCATGTTGCGGAAAGTCGTGACGACGGACGCGTCCCTAACAGGCTGGGGTGCCACCCAGGAGGGCAGAGCTGTGAACGGTTTGCGGCCGAGCAAACTACGTTCAGAGCACATAGATTATTTAGAGCTTCTAACCAATTAGAAGGCTCTGAATCATTTTCTGCCTCGTCTGCAGGGACATCATGTGCTCGTACGCTGCGACGATACCACGACAGTGGCTATCAATCGTCAAGGCGGCGCGCGCTCGCCGAAGCTTCATGCCCTAGCTTACAAGCGTTTGGTATGGAGCGGGCGAGTTTTCCTGTCGTTACGCGCGACTCATGTTTCGGGGATTCTGAACAGAGGCGCGGATCTTCTATCGAGGGGGAACCGGCTCTTCGGAGATTGGCACCTCCACCCTCAGATAGTAGACATGATATGGATGAGGCTACGGGCGCCCGTAGATCTGTTCGCCTCGCGCGAAAACAGCCATTGTCCTATGTTCTTCTCGCTAAAGGACTTGGACGCGCCCCTCGAGGTGGACACACTGGCCCACCCGTGGCCCAGAGTGCTGCTGTATGCCTTTCCTCCCCTGTGCCTGATAATTCTCACACTGGCCAGGGCGAGAGAGGGGGGTTTTTCTCTCATCCTGATAGCACCCAGGTGGCCCAAAGCGCCGTGGCTGGCAGAGATAATCCCTCTGTTAAATGCCCAGCCGTGGTGCCTCCCCCTCCGCACAGACCTATTGTCTTAAGCGAACGGGGAGATTTATCACCCACACCCGGACAGGGTAGCTCTCTGGGCTTGGCCCGTGAGAGGACGAACCTAAGCGCGTTAGGGCTTCCCCCGCGCGTGGTGGCTACTATACAGAATACCAGGGCCGTTTCTACACGGTCCTTGTATGGCTGTAAGTGGCAGGTGTTCGATGAGTGGTGTGATGAGCGGGGTCTCACGTCATATCAGTGCTCAGTCGCTGATATCTTGTGTTTCCTCCAAGACCTTATGGATAAGGGAAGGTCTTTTTCCACTATTAAGGTCTATCTGGCAGCTATCTCTGCTTGTCATGTGGGTTTTGAGGGCTCAATGGTTGGGCAGCATTCTCTAATCCGCAGATTTATGAAGGGCGCCCGTCGCTCGTTGCCAGTCATTAGGAGAACCATCCCTGAATGGGACCTCTCCATGGTGCTGGAAGCTCTGTCTCAATTCCCTTTTGAGCCTCTGGGGAATATTCCCCTTAAGTTGCTGTCCTTCAAAACAGCCTTGCTCTTGGCCTTGGCGTCAGCCAAACGTGTCAGTGAGTTACATGCACTCTCGGTCCACCCCTCGTGCATCAATTTCTCTCTGGGTGGAGATAAGGTTTTCCTCAAGCCTAATCCAGCATTCATGCCGAAATGTTTCCCTGCGTTCACATCGGAGGTGTTGGAGCTATCCGCTTTTCACCCTCCGCCCTTTTCCTCTGTGGAGGATCAGAGGCTAAATGCCCTGTGTCCAGTCCGTGCGTTACAAACGTATGTGTCTAGGACCAGCGTGTTCTGGAAGAGTGACCAACTCTTCGTTTCATGGGCTCCTCCTCGCAAAGGGGATCCCCTGTCTAAACAACGCCTCTCACATTGGCTTATGGACGCTATAATCTTGGCATATGAATCAAAGGGAGTGCAACCCCCAGGGAACATCAGAGCTCATTCCACGAGGGGCTTGGCCGCCTCTTGGGCTCTGTTCAGGGGAGTATCACTGCAGGATATCTGTTCTGCGGCCAGTTGGGCTTCTCCCCATACGATTGTGCGTTACTACAGGCTGGATGTCACCAGAACCTCAGTAGCACATTCGGTCTTGGGGGTGGGGTCTTCCTAACCCTGCCTTCTTTATGTGTGACACACATAGCCTATGTTTCATGTCCTGCTTCACACCGCAGTTAAGCGGTTGCGTCGGTGTGGCGAGTTCATGATTATGAGACGCGTCGTGCACCGCCCCTCGGGGTGACCGTCTTTTTCTGGCTAACAGGACCTCACTGTGAGTGTATTGGGCAATCGGGGAGCTGTCCATGTCTCTCCCATTGGTGGATCTCAAAACGAGATGATGAAAGAGAACAATAGGTTACTGCCGTAACCCCGGTTCTCTGAAAAATCGAGTGGAGAGATCCACCAGCCTTGCCCCGCTTACCGCACGAGAAGCGAATATACTTACTGATGTACAGTAGCGTATGCAGCCCATATATGCCCGCTGGTAAGGGGTGGGGCCTTACTGGGCATTGGCTGCGCGCTCCTGCCTGTCTTGTCAGACTTGGTGCAATTGGATGCTTCTGCAGAGGTCAGGTACGGATGCCCTTCCCATAGGTGGATCTCTCCACTCGATGTTTCAGAGAACCGGGGTTACGACAGTAACCTATTGGTTTCCAACATTCTTCAAAACATCTTTTGTATTTTGTATTTCACAAAACATTTTGTGTTTCACAGAAGTCATACAGGTTTGGAACGACACGAGAGTGAGTAAATGATGACAGCATTTGAAAGCAGTAAATTTACTTTACTTCATCCTAGCTCAAAATCATCCGTGCTTTACTGCCAATGGCATTTCTGTGTGACAAAAAAAAGCAATATTAAGTTTATCTGCATTCGCAGCAAATTCGATAATAGCTATCATTATTTGTCCTTGTTTTATTCATATACGCCAACTTAAGGCCCCAACCCCAGCAAAAACATTCACGGGGAACTCATGGGCCGGATGTGCTGGGTATGCTAGAGCCGAATTTTAGCCCCAGTCCAGCCCTGGTAGTCGCAGGGTAAAAAACAGACTGTAAAAACCTTGCCCCTCATTATATGGCTATGGTTTCCAAAACTATATAAAACATATAATAAACTATTATATTTGTAAGTAAAAAAAAAATGTAAACACCTGTAGAAAATACGAAAACAGCATCTATAAAAGTAATTTATATTCTGCAATATTAATTTATGTATAGCAACATTTTTAATAAATGTTTCTTCCAAAACACCATATTTCTTCGCTGTTAATAGCTGCAGAGTTGTGGTTGTGGTAAAGTAAAACGTTTGTGTGTATTGCCGTTTTCGTCATGAATAGGCCTACATGCTCGCGGCTGTTTTTAGCTGATTCACCACAGAACTGAAATGTTTCCATGTCACACGATTGTATAAAACAAAATAAGTCAAAGTGCCGTTCATAGAGCATTATTTAAACGCAGCGGCTGCGCTGTGCGGATATTCACCTTTTGCAGTTCCATGCGCTCAAATAATAAATAAATAAATAGAAATAAGCGCCTAATATGGAGAGGTCTCTCTCGCTTCGGCTTGTCAATTCAGAAGACAAACCAATGGGCCGCTGTCGCTGCATGTTGTCAGTGGTACAACAAAAAAAATACTATTTTTTTTTTTTTTTTTTTTTTTTAAACACTATACCGGCCCCAAAATGCGTCGGCCAAACGGGCAAATGCCCGGTATATGCCAGATTACCAGTCCAGCCCTGGTGACTACCATGATCTTACATTTAAATGAAACTGGCAAACAGTTAAACTATAGTCTATAAAACATATTTAAGTCTAGATCCAATGAATTAAGGACAAAGCTTTTTTTTTCCTCTTTAAAAGTTTTATTAACTTTTTTTAATAGATTTAATTAAATGTAATAGCCTCATGAAAGATAGATCAGTGTCTTACTTTAATGATGTGTTAACTCTTGAAAAATATGATTGTTCAACCCAAAAATGTGATCATTTACTCACCCTAATGTCATTCCAAACCTAAACGAGTTTATTTCTGTGTAGCATAAAATAAAATAAAAATTTGAGTCTGTTTTTTTTGTTCATACAATATTCAAATGGTAGCCTAACCAAAATGGCTTGGTTTCCAACATTCTTCAAAACATCTTTTGTATTTCACAAAACATTTTGTGTTTCACAGAAGTCATACAGGTTTGGAACGACACGAGAGTGAGTAAATGATGACAGCATTTGAAAGCAGTAAATTTACTTTACTTCATCCTAGCTCAAAATCATCCGTGCTTTACTGCCAATGGCATTTCTGTGTGACAAAAAAAGCAATAATAAGTTTATCTGCATTTGCAGCAAATTCGATAATATCTATCATTATTTGTCCTTGTTTTATTCATATACGCCAACTTAAGGCCCCAACCCCAGCAAAAACATTCACGGGGAACTCATGGGCCGGATGTGCTGGGTATGCTAGAGCCGAATTTTAGCCCCAGTCCAGCCCTGGTAGTCGCAGGGTAAAAAACAGACTGTAAAAACCTTGCCCCTCATTACTATGGTTTCCAAAACTATATAAAACATATAATAAACTATTATATTTGTAAGTAAAAAAAAATGTAAACACCTGTAGAAAATACGAAAACAGCATCTATAAAAGTAATTTATATTCTGCAATATTAATTTTTGTAAGTAAAAAAAAAAATGTAAACACCTGTAGAAAATACGAAAACAGCATCTATAAAAGTAATTTATATTCTGCAATATTAATTTATGTATAGCAACATTTTTAATAAATGTTTCTTCCAAAACACCATATTTCTTCGCTGTTAATAGCTGCAGAGTTGTGGTTGTGGTAAAGTGAAACGTTTGTGTGTATTGCCGTTTTCCACTTTACCTCGTCATGAATAGGCCTACATGCTCGCGGCTGTTTTTAGCTGATTCACCACAGAACTGAAATGTTTCCATATCACACGATTGTATAAAACAAAATAAGTCAAAGTGCCGTTCATAGAGCATTATTTAAACGCAGCGGCTGCGCTGTGCGGATATTCACCTTTTGCAGTTCCATGCGCTCAAATAATAAATAAATAAATAGAAAAAAAGGGCCTAATATGGAGAGGTCTCTCTCGCTTCGCCTTGTCAATTCAGAAGACAAACCAATGGGCCGCTGTCGCTGCATGTTGTCAGTGGTACAAAAAAAAAATACAGTTTTTTTTTTTTTTTTAAACACTATACCGGCCCCAAAGTGCGTCGGCCCACCGGGCAAATGCCCGGTATGCCAGATTACCAGTCCAGCCCTGGTGACTACCATGATTTTACATTTAAATGAAACTGGCAAACAGTTAAACTATAGTCTATAAAACATATTTAAGTCTAGATCCAATGAATTAAGGACAAAGCTTTTTTTTCCTCTTTAAAAGTTTTATTAACTTTTTTTTAATAGATTTAATTAAATGTAATAGCCTCATGAAAGATAGATCAGTGTCTTACTTTAATGATGTGTTAACTCTTGAAAAATATGATTGTTCAACCCAAAAATGTGATCATTTACTCACCCTAATGTCATTCCAAACCTAAATGAGTTTATTTCTGTGTAGCATAAAATAAAATAAAAATTTGAGTCTGTTTTTTTTTGTTCATACAATATTCAAATGGTAGCCTAACCAAAATGGCTTGGTTTCCAACATTCTTCAAAACATCTTTTGTATTTTGTATTTCACAAAACATTTTGTGTTTCACAGAAGTCATACAGGTTTGGAACGACACGAGAGTGAGTAAATGATGACAGCATTTGAAAGCAGTAAATTTACTTTACTTCATCCTAGCTCAAAATCATACGTGCTTTACTGCCAATGGCATTTCTGTGTGACAAAAAAAGCAATATTAAGTTTATCTGCATTTGCAGCAAATTCGATAATAGCTATCATTATTTGTCCTTGTTTTATTCATATACGCCAACTTAAGGCCCCAACCCCAGCAAAAACATTCACGGGGAACCAGGGCCGGCTTTAGCTCTTTGGTTGCCCTAGGCGAGATGGAGTTTTGCGCGCCCCCCGCCCCGCCCCGCCCCACTCACTTTTATCGTCTCTAATTCAGCACGTCTGTTTTCCTAGGCCTACCCCTAACCGAGAAGCACTTATTATTAAACACGTTAGATGCTTTATTTCCACTTTTCTAATATTTTCTCACTTTTTATTGAAAATAAATGCCTTTCCGATCTGATATGTGATGGGGAAAAGGGAATAGAGCGAGTGTGGCAAAAGGCGGATTCGAACCTCTGATCGATATGCGTCAAAACTTGATGACATGCATCTTACCCCTAGACTGCAGCCACTGTAGAGAGTGTGGTTTCTGTAATTTTGTCTAGCCCAATCAATCTTTAAGTAGCCTAGAAGACATCATATTTGTGTTTAATTTATGCCATCTATCGTTACTCCGGTAAAAAAAAAAAACAAGATGCCCCACTTTTTATTTGCTCCCGACGCCCATGTAGGTTGCATACTTTTCATAACTAACGTGCATACTTTATCCATATTTATAATGAACTGGACTTTTGATATTTAAATTACATCCAGTAGGTTAGGCTATTGTAGATTATTGTCAGTGAAGTTATGTTTGCAATATGTAGTAATACGTAGATAACTAGCAAGTTTATAAAATAAATATTAGTTGATAATATTGATAATACTAAGTAATTTTATTTAGTTTGACAACATATTGGCTGTGATAGAAGACTAATCTCTATGCTGGGCTTTCTTTCTTTCTTTCTTTCTTTCTTTCTTTCTTTCTTTCTTTCTTTCTTTCTTTCTTTCTTTCTTGCTTTCCGTCGCTGTGCGTGGTTTAGACGCCTCATTTTTGATGAACGCGCAAGATGAGCACTTGCCTGACCTAACGCCTGAACTAATAATCAGTAATCACCATCAATTCAATCTAATAATCAGGTTGATAAGCAATTAAACATGTGGCTGAGGGGGCGCCCTATGATGGTCATGTTTAATAAACATGTTGTTTTTCGCTTGTTCCGATTCTATGTTTAATGGGAAGTAATGGGCGGCACTAGAGCGCGCTCGCGCCCCTAACACGCCTGCCCTGAATATCACATGAGCCCCTTTCACACTGCGATTCCGGCAAATACACGGATAATGCGACATTTGTTCCGGCATTTGTTCCCGGGCCGCTAGATTTGGCCCATTCAGACTGCCAGCGAAATACCGTAATATGTGCGCTTTCACACACAACCCGTAACGGTCCCGGGTCGAGTTGACATGTAACATCCTGATGTGACGTATAACGGCGAGCGATCTCAGCTTCAGCGCGGATAGTTAGGAGCTCCGTGGTCTCGACTTGTGTCCAGTTTGCGCACGTTTCTGCTTGTTTAATTTTAGTTTCTTTTGTATACGAACACTCTCTGCGTTTAAAACACAGACGAGCTCTTCTGGCACTGCAGGGTTGTATTATTGAAAAAACAAGCTCTAGGAGTCGCACGATAACTACGTACACGTTGCGGCATTAGTTTCGGCTTTTGTTCACACAGCGCTCGTCCCGGGTCGAATAACGCAATGTTACTAGGTCCCCGACCCGGGTTCAATTCGGTAATCAATTCCAGGACGTGGTTGCTTTCACACAGAAGGCGACCCGGCAATGTTCCGGGAATATTGCGGGTCCGACGTGCAGTGTGAAAGGGGCTACAGTGTAGCTTTATGGCAATACATATCAACATTGATCTACTCGCAGGGACTTCTGTTAAATTTTAGAATAGCAGCTCCCAAACTTTTTTACCTGCGCACCCCCTTCTATGTCCAGAACGGGTTCGTGCAACCCCCAATACCCACTTAAAAAAAAACAACAACAACAAAGCTTTGTTTTATCACCATATAAAGACTGATAGGGCAAATCAGGGCAAATAACCAGAACACGAATGACAATAACAACATGCAACAAAGCTACGCACAAGCTTCCACTTTAAGAGGATGTGACAGACACAGGCTCAGTACAGAAATTAGATTTATTTTCAGCTGCATAAAAAAAGCGTTGCAGCAACAGGCCGCTAGGCCTATTCAATGACTGTGGAGCTAGCATTATCATCATCATAACACAACGGTTATGGAAATTAGAACGACAGTACATTGAATTAAATTGCAATGAAGTTACAATCGATCCACAACATTAAAGAGAATAAGGTCCGATATAGATCAAATAAATAAACACGAGCATCAATCTGAAACTTTTCAAGTGCAACATCAAACATAAAATGTTTCACTATTCTCTCTGTCTCTTTTGCCTCCAAATCCTCACTCTCTCTTGGTCCCTCTCCTCCTTCTTCACTAACTGTCCCACTTGACAGTTTCCCTGATTTCAGCCAGTTAAGCATATATATATATATTTATATATATATATATATATATATATATATATATATATATATATATATATATATATATATATATATATATATATAAGAGCCTACATTTGGAATGAATGCGAGATGGCACGCATAAAGATGTGACGTGTGGAAATTTTCACACCGGTTTATCAACGTGTGACAACACCGGTAATACCAGTATCACCGACTGGGCTTTTAAATCACTATTTCTTTCTAACCAAAAGGAACATATGCACACGGCTGCTCTGGTATTAATAATGGAGCGGAGCAAAGCGAGGACTTTCAGTAAATTCCTATGAAGTTAAGCTTCTGTAGCGGAAAATTTCACTACAATGTAGGGGTAAGTGGTTTCTCTAGCTCTACCTTTGACGACTAGGAAAATGACAGGATCTAGGTCCCCACCCCTAGTACAATTAATTCCTATACTTGTTGTCTAAGTATGTTTTTCTCTGTCTTAATTGTTTATGTTTTTCTCTTTTAGTGATGACTAGTAAGGAAAAGGCTCCAAGACTCAAAATGTACACGGTGGCTTCTTAACCAACACAAAGTTACACATACAGAGGTCTACATACAAAACAACAGAAGAATTTACTGTATACAGTTACAGTAAAAAATGGTTCCAATGTTGGCATCCATTGCTTCAAACCAGGAGAGCTCACCTGTTTTCATCCATTAATGTTAAAATTCATCCATGTAATGTGCAAGGTGCACAGGCAAATTTTGCAACCCCTTCACCCAGTGTTTTTTTAAAATGTGATTAGTAATATCTATCTATCTATCTATCTATCTATCTATCTATCTATCTGTCTGTCTATCTGTCTGTCTGTCTGTCTGCCTGCCTGCCTGCCTGCCTGCCTGCCTGCCTGCCTGCCTGCCTGCCTGCCTGCCTGCCTGCCTGCCTGCCTGCCTGCCTGCCTGCCTGCCTGCCTGCCTGCCTGCCTGCCTGCCTGCCTGCCTGCCTGCCTGCCTGCCTGCCTGCCTGCCTGCCTGCCTGCCTGCCTGCCTGCCTGCCTGCCTGCCTGCCTGCCTGCCTGCCTGCCTGCCTGCCTGCCTGCCTGCCTGCCTGCCTGCCTGCCTGCCTGCCTGCCTGCCTGCCTGCCTGCCTGCCTGCCTGCCTGCCTGCCTGCCTGCCTGCCTGCCTGCCTGCCTGCCTGCCTGCCTGCCTGCCTGCCTGCCTGCCTGCCTGCCTGCCTGCCTGCCTGCCTGCCTGCCTGCCTGCCTGCCTGCCTGCCTGCCTGCCTGCCTGCCTGCCTGCCTGCCTGCCTGCCTGCCTGCCTGCCTGCCTGCCTGCCTGCCTGCCTGCCTGCCTGCCTGCCTGCCTGCCTGCCTGCCTGCCTGCCTGCCTGCCTGCCTGCCTGCCTGCCTGCCTGCCTGCCTGCCTGCCTGCCTGCCTGCCTGCCTGCCTGCCTGCCTGCCTGCCTGCCTGCCTGCCTGCCTGCCTGCCTGCCTGCCTGCCTGCCTGCCTGCCTGCCTGCCTGCCTGCCTGCCTGCCTGCCTGCCTGCCTGCCTGCCTGCCTGCCTGCCTGCCTGCCTGCCTGCCTGCCTGCCTGCCTGCCTGCCTGCCTGCCTGCCTGCCTGCCTGCCTGCCTGCCTGCCTGCCTGCCTGCCTGCCTGCCTGCCTGCCTGCCTGCCTGCCTGCCTGCCTGCCTGCCTGCCTGCCTGCCTGCCTGCCTGCCTGCCTGCCTGCCTGCCTGCCTGCCTGCCTGCCTGCCTGCCTGCCTGTGCCTGCCTGCCTGCCTGCCTGCCTGCCTGCCTGCCTGCCTGCCTGCCTGCCTGCCTGCCTGCCTGCCTGCCTGCCTGCCTGCCTGCCTGCCTGCCTGCCTGCCTGCCTGCCTGCCTGCCTGCCTGCCTGCCTGCCTGCCTGCCTGCCTGCCTGCCTGCCTGCCTGCCTGCCTGCCTGCCTGCCTGCCTGCCTGCCTGCCTGCCTGCCTGCCTGCCTGCCTGCCTGCCTGCCTGCCTGCCTGCCTGCCTGCCTGCCTGCCTGCCTGCCTGCCTGCCTGCCTGCCTGCCTGCCTGCCTGCCTGCCTGCCTGCCTGCCTGCCTGCCTGCCTGCCTGCCTGCCTGCCTGCCTGCCTGCCTGCCTGCCTGCCTGCCTGCCTGCCTGCCTGCCTGCCTGCCTGCCTGCCTGCCTGCCTGCCTGCCTGCCTGCCTGCCTGCCTGCCTGCCTGCCTGCCTGCCTGCCTGCCTGCCTGCCTGCCTGCCTGCCTGCCTGCCTGCCTGCCTGCCTGCCTGCCTGCCTGCCTGCCTGCCTGCCTGCCTGCCTGCCTGCCTGCCTGCCTGCCTGCCTGCCTGCCTGCCTGCCTGCCTGCCTGCCTGCCTGCCTGCCTGCCTGCCTGCCTGCCTGCCTGCCTGCCTGCCTGCCTGCCTGCCTGCCTGCCTGCCTGCCTGCCTGCCTGCCTGCCTGCCTGCCTGCCTGCCTGCCTGCCTGCCTGCCTGCCTGCCTGCCTGCCTGCCTGCCTGCCTGCCTGCCTGCCTGCCTGCCTGCCTGCCTGCCTGCCTGCCTGCCTGCCTGCCTGCCTGCCTGCCTGCCTGCCTGCCTGCCTGCCTGCCTGCCTGCCTGCCTGCCTGCCTGCCTGCCTGCCTGCCTGCCTGCCTGCCTGCCTGCCTGCCTGCCTGCCTGCCTGCCTGCCTGCCTGCCTGCCTGCCTGCCTGCCTGCCTGCCTGCCTGCCTGCCTGCCTGCCTGCCTGCCTGCCTGCCTGCCTGCCTGCCTGCCTGCCTGCCTGCCTGCCTGCCTGCCTGCCTGCCTGCCTGCCTGCCTGCCTGCCTGCCTGCCTGCCTGCCTGCCTGCCTGCCTGCCTGCCTGCCTGCCTGCCTGCCTGCCTGCCTGCCTGCCTGCCTGCCTGCCTGCCTGCCTGCCTGCCTGCCTGCCTGCCTGCCTGCCTGCCTGCCTGCCTGCCTGCCTGCCTGCCTGCCTGCCTGCCTGCCTGCCTGCCTGCCTGCCTGCCTGCCTGCCTGCCTGCCTGCCTGCCTGCCTGCCTGCCTGCCTGCCTGCCTGCCTGCCTGCCTGCCTGCCTGCCTGCCTGCCTGCCTGCCTGCCTGCCTGCCTGCCTGCCTGCCTGCCTGCCTGCCTGCCTGCCTGCCTGCCTGCCTGCCTGCCTGCCTGCCTGCCTGCCTGCCTGCCTGCCTGCCTGCCTGCCTGCCTGCCTGCCTGCCTGCCTGCCTGCCTGCCTGCCTGCCTGCCTGCCTGCCTGCCTGCCTCTCTCTCTCTCTCTCTCTCTCTCTCTCTCTCTCTCTCTCTCTCTCTCTCTCTCTCTCTCTCTCTCTCTCTACTTACAGATCAATTTTAAAAACATGGACACTGTTCAAGTCTTCACGGAATGTAAATGAGACGCAGAGCTTATGGCTGAAAGAAGAACCATTACTTTTTAATCTCAGTTTGGATTTGGACATTTGTAAATCAGATACTTTCAGAAAAGCTATGTGGAAAGCAAACATAACAAAAATTGGACATCTAATGGAAACAAAAGGATGGATAACCGTGGAAAACTTTGCTTTAAAACTGGGAATAAAATCAATCCGATTGGCACAGAAAGTGTTAAATCAGATTATAGAGTCTCTGCCACAAGACTATAGGCGGGCACTGGAATCTTTTGATGAAGAGCTGGACAAATGTGTGTTTCCAGACCTGAGTGTTTCTGCTGAGACTGGAATATGGCAAGAAAAGGAAGGTAGTTTGCTATCTTTTAAGATACCTCAGCTGTTGTTGTTTCGGGATGCTGGAAAAAAAAAAGACTTTTATGCACTGTGTGTTAAGATATGCCACTTGAAAACACTTGAGAGTGTCAAAGAGTCCAAATGGCTGGAGTTGTTCGGGCTAGGTGCTTCCCCTAAAGGTAGCTGGCGGGCCCTGTACAAACCACCACTGGAGAAAAGGTCTGGAGACCTTCAGTGGAGAATTGTAATAGCTAATAGCTACAAACAGATACAGAGCACATCTTGATCCACAGGTGGTGGGGGGGTTGTCCTTTATGTGGAGAGCAGGAAACCGTGTGAAAGGCTTCAGCCACTTTTTCAGAAATTGGAAGAGTGGTGTAATACTCTGAGGGAAGTGTTTACACCAGTTTTATTCATCTATGGCCCAAAATATAGTAGAAAAAGGAGGGATGTTCATGTTTTAATTAATTTTTTATTTGGGCAAGCAAAACTGGCCATATGTAGCCTGACAAGCCAGACCCACATCAAGATGTTTGGTCTGGAAACTCACCATCGACAGCTCAATCCAAGGGGCGGATAAACGGTTGTCTTTCAAACTCCCTCTGCACGTGATAGGATAGCGCTACACCAACCGGAGCAACAACGGTGAAGGGGAGCTCGCTGACTGATTAAACATTCGCCGTATCCAGTCGGCTAAACTCCGAACACATCTTCCCTTTTTAAGAATGACTTCAGTGCCGCTCTTTGTTCTTTTCTCAGAGAAAAGCTTAACTCCAAGTCTTCCGGAGGCGCGGGCAGAGCTGATTCGAAAGACCGCCGTTCGCCAGTTTCTGTGTTTACTAGAAGCACGCAAACGCAACTCGGCCGTCGTCATTATGGCCCCGCCCACCGACTCTATACACAGTGATTGGGCCGTCCAGATTCTGAGGATTGGGCGATTCTGATCTGTGATTGGGCCGTCCAGATTCTGAGGAATACAGCTCAGATAGGAATTGAGAGTTGCTAGACCACACTTGCGGGCAAATTAAATTTGCTGCCGCTATGCACTCTAAAAACGTATACTATGATTTACTCAATTTTTTTGGTGAAACATTTTTACACTAAAAAAATTGAGTAAATTTTAAAGCAGTGAAATCAATTATAGACACCATATGAACTGAGTAAATGTAAGTAAAAAATTAAGTAGATCTGAGTAACTGCATTTGTTACATTAACAAATTCAATTGAGTAGAAAAAATTGGGTAAAAAGCATTTAAAAACCTATATTTATGACTAATATGAACTGTTTTTATTTATGAGTATTATTAACTTGTATAGTATAACTTTAATTTCCTCTAAACCTTTGTAAAATACTCCAGTCCACACAAACGCACTTATACATGACATGGCCTTTATTGTCGACGAGTAACTTAACGTTACAGCAATAACGTTACAGCATAGATTACTGTTTGACATGTAAAGAATAACAGTTATTTTACAACATTTAAACTCATGTAACAAACATTTTAGAAGTAAAAATGTAACATTTAAAAGTAATTCAAGTGTAATCAACCGGTCTGTTATCCCATTTCCACCGTATCAGCGCTGTTTCTCGAGCCTGAGATGGACTAACGTTAGCGGTCTGCGGGTGGACTTTGAACTTGAGACCGCTGTCCTGGGTTTCATTCGTAGCTGAAAGATGCTGCGAGGCGCCAGACTCCATAACCTGACAATAAACAAACAGTGTCCAGTTTTAATAAGATTTTATCATCCAAATTCATTATATTCATTATCTTTACGAATAAAGTTGTGTGTTTTGAGCAACACAGCAGGCGTTTCAAAGACCAACGCCACACGTTAACTTAAGGTGACTCACACTGTCCCTGTATGTTGTTTTGAATTAAATAAAATGCCTTTTAGCAAAGTAATGATTATATAGATTTAAAAAAAACATACAAACCTGAATTTCACAGAGGAAATGCCCCAATTCTGCGAAGCTGAGAAGAAGAAACTGCTCTGGTGACTGAGGAGAATTCAAATATCCGCATTCCGCACTCACTCAACCCTGGAGCTGTCGTCAGGTCAGAGGGTGGGGGCATTGTTTTAATCAAGTAAACTTACTCAATTTCTTCAGTGTGTGTTAAACATTAATAATCTTGATTTTAATTAAGTAATATTTGTGGTTCTTGAAACAGATCGGTTTAATTCTCCATTCTCAAATATTTTGAAATACATTTCACAAATGTATTAAGTATATTTAAAATAAATAATTGGTTATTTGAATACTAAATTATTTTAGTGAAAAAAACTTAAATATAACTATAAATTTTAGACAAAATTACCTGTTGGATTTTTAGTCAATTATTTTGGTATATTTAACTAAAACCATCAAGTAAATGATATTGAGAGATTTTATTAAGTTAATAAAGTTAATTATTACTGTGATATTTACTAAGCCACTGAATTATTTTTTAGAGTAGGGTGCGTCTAGATTTCTAGGATAAGCCATATGGCTTTCACGGAAAAATCTTTTGAGAGGTGATGGATCAACTGATGTAGTGGCCATTTTTAAGGGTTTACTAAAATCACAGATCAAAATAGAATTTACTTACTATAGATTGGTTTATGACATGGACATGTTCAAATACAAATGGGGAGTAAATCAATGTATTTGGGATGTTGATGATGATGGCATGTTGCAAATTTATGTTTAATTTTTTTTAAACGGCAAAAATACAAACTATGCAAGTTAATAATAGGCACATCTTTGCTGAAATGGCTTGTGCTGTTGTGTTTGGGTTTAACAGGAATGTTTATTTTCTCTCCCTTAGGATGCAAGTGTCCTGGGACAAGTGAGGGAGTGGGAAACTTGGCCATGGTTTGTCCTCATTGATGAAGTGTTGGGACAGGCATTCTAACAACCCTACTGTCCTCATTGCCTCCACCCCTGAGGACACACCAGGGCCAAGTTCAGCAGTGGATGACCAGGATGAGGAGGAGCTCGCACCAGTCAAGAGGAAGCCAGACCGAGAGGATGAGCTGATCGAGATCCGGAGGGAGGACAGGAAGTTTCAGCAAGACAATAAGGAACATAATGTGCATTTCTGCCAAGACTATCTGCACTTACATGAAGAAAGAACAACAAACAAATGTTTGTAATGTGGGGAAACATTATAGCGTATTTTAAACTGACAATGGAAATGACTTGAAAGAAGCATGTGATTAATAAATAAAGTTTTATTTAAGAGTAAAAAGAGTTATTTAAGTCTCGCCCCCTCTCTCCCTCACTCTCCCTCTCTTTCCCTCACACTCTCTCTCTCCCTCACACACACTCTCCCTCCCTCTCTCTCTCTCTCTCTCTCTCTCTCTCTCCCTCTCTCCCTCTCCCTCTCCCTCTCTCTCTCTCTCTCTCTCTCATGCAGTGTGTGTGTGTGTGTGGGGGGGGGTGCACTGTCACCCAGATACACCCACACTAACTAAATGTATTCACACTAACAAAACTTCTAATTTCTTCTGCTGAACTCCATTTTCTTTCGCTGTGAGTGAATGAAAGTCTCGCAGTACAAATAAGCGCATTCGCGGAACAGATGTCGTAAATCGTCGCAAAACAGAATTATCATTTGCGCATGTGCGTTTTGTAAAGAGTCTACTACGCATGCGCAGAACGGATCGTGCAGGTGGAACGGATATCGATGGAACCTTCGCACAACTTCGCAGCCTACCCTAGCCCAGAATTCAAAGCACACTGGTGACTACAGGATTTGACTGGTCCGTATTCCCGCGGCACTCGATCAGATTTCTTGCGGCACAGGATTAAAAGGTTACTTCAACGATTAGCATATGGCTTTGTATCAGTAGAAACCCTGGAGTATATTCAAATGATTGTGCTCAATATCATTATATTGAACAGACACTTTCAGTATTTAATTTTAGTGTTTGTTCCCTAACTCAGTCACTGTAATCCAGTAGGTGGCTTTGGGAATGGCCTCACAGGGCAGCGAAGCATTCTGGGAATTGTAGTCTTTCATCCCCATGAGACAAAAATACATTTTCTGTCTTTTCTCAGTCTAGAAGACACCAAAATAAAAAATAATTTCACATTTCTACTATAATATGTTGTCGGTGCAATCATTTATTTTTCTTATCATACACCGTATAGCTAAAAATTGCCACAGACAAAAATAGGCTAAATCAAATGTGCAACATCAAGTGGTTGTTCTGTACATTGTTTATTTTTGTAATGTTGTTATACTCATACATATGTTCATATATTATTTTCTTGTTATGTAAATTAAAATGTGTAAATGAAAATAAATTGCTCTAGCTACTTTTTACAACTAGCCTATTGATAAACCTACAATAATTTTGACATCAGAAACAACATAAATTTAAATTAACAGCGAATACATAAGAAAACACTTTTACACTTTCCCTGAGCTGAGCGGGAGAAGCTGGTGGAGCTGGACCAGGATGGGGAATAATGCACAATAGAGACCCCAGTAAGGCCTGTGCCACGGGGATCATCTTCTGGGATGAGAACATATTTCCCCTGTCTGCAGCTTTGTGGGGCTGAATCAGACGACATGTCATATCACACGCATGTCATAATAAGTAGCTACATTGCACCTGAGATGATGAGTTGAATAAAAATAAGTAGGCTTACAGGTAATATATAAATGTTTAAAATATTAAACGGACAAACTCACACAAGAAGTATGTCAACATGTCCATCTTGATGAGTATCCTAGCAGACAGTCTGTATATGCCTTAAGAGAACTTTATACAGTCGAGAAAGACGAGATCTTAAAGGGGCAGTAGCCGTTACTGCTCTGTTTAATGTCAAACAAAAGATAAGGACATCACTCACTGCTCTTGATTGAATAGCTTGTGTAAGTTTAATAAGGATTAATCTTTAATTTAAACAGTTAAATATGCAGTAATAAATAAATATTTGCATAAATCGTTTTTTTAAATTGTTGTAAAATAATATTTATTATTTTAAACTGCAATATTAATTTATGCAATGGCAATGCCTTGATGTTTAGTAAAGTTACACAGTCTTTGCATTAGCCATAAATGCAATGGCACTAATAATTGTCATAATTTCTTTCAGTGTTTCGGTTTTTCGGCCTTGGTTTCCTCTTTTTCAGTTTCGGCCAAGAATTTTGATTTCAGTTCATTCCTGACAATGTTCTGCTCGGTATGTCGTCCACACACTTCAGAAGATGCCAAAACTAATAGTTTAATTGTTGGAATAAAAACCTAAAACTGGAAGCCATAAAAGACCAAGAATCATCCAAATGCCACATGCAGGAAACAAAAGAGCACACAGAGCCCTACTCATTTAATCAAATGTGTATCAGTTCATGGTTTGTGTGGAAGAGAAAATGTCAGTATTTCATTGAGACTTGAGATTAAATAAACTGCGGTAAATAAACAAGCTCTACTGTATTGTAGAGCTTGTAGTATTAATTTTTACATGCAGTTACAGTCGGTTAAAAACAAGAAAGTGGCTGGTAACACCATTGAGTAGCTGTTAGATTTTGAAAAGGCCGGTGGACAAAAAAAAAAAAAGATGAATTTCCATCCCTGGTTTGTGTGTTAAATCATTGGCATTCTGCATTCTAAGTCCTGTGAATGGAATTTTACAGTCTCCAAATAAAACCTTTATCATCCAGGACAGATGGAGATTAAATGTGTGTGTGTGTGCGTGTAATTATTATTATTCGTTTTCAGATCAAGGTTGTGAGAACTGTTTTTTCTGCCCTCATGCCAGTAAACACATTAGAGATTTCACTGTAAGATTATGAGGCAACATGAATTAAACAACAAACACATAATGCTGTTCATGGATAAATCATCCATAATTAATAGCCTACTGCAATATATATATATATATATATATATATATATATATATATATATATATATATATATATATATATATATATATATATATATATATATATATATATATATATATATATATATATATATATATTAAACTATAATTGTCTATTTAGATTAGATCAATGTTAAAAAGAGGCAAATATTACCAGATTTCACTGGATGTAAAGCCCAACCTCTCAGCATTTCAGTTACTAGTCCAGTGAGTATGACAAAAGACTCTTATTCACTTTGCAAACATGGTCACGCACTGTTTAAAACGGATAGTTTGCTGGAATTAAATACACACTAAAAAACGTTGGGTTATTTTTAACCCAACATTTTTAAGTGAGTAGCAGACTCTGATCTCTATTTCTTCACACACACAAAAAAAAATGTTCTAAAATGTTCCGCTTATTCATGTGGGACTCTAGACCTTCAAATAGTTAAGATAACAGACATTTGTTCATTGGCTGTTTCCGGTTTGTACGGAAAGCCAGTACAGTGACAGGAAAAGGCATGTGATACACACACACACACACACACACACAGAGAGAGAGAGGGGGGGGGGGGGGGGGGGGGGAATCTATGTCTGTATGTCTGTAACTATGTCTGTCTTAGTCATGTTGAGCTGTAAAGTGTACGTTTCTATCTACTTTCCCAGGGGCGCTGTGGGACAGCCAGACACACTCTCTGGGTTTTCTATTAGTCGAGACGTAGGGTCGGTGATGTCATTACATTATAATGCACATCCTCGCTGAAACTGGAGCCACATCACAGTGCAGACGGACTGAAGACTTCACGCGCGAGTTTGTTCCTCAGCAATACTTTCTTTCTTCAGTTTGAAGAGCTGGACAACAGTTCACACATCATGGGAATCCAAACTATCTTGTTTTTAATTCTAAATGCGCACACATGCACTGCATTTTTTAACGGTAAGTTCAATTATGCATGATAAATATTAGCTTATGCTTTTCACAAGTGACGACTTTTGGTATATTTTTGCTGCTGCACTTTAACGCGAATAGCTGAAACTGAACTAGAGGAGCTCGGGGCACAACCTAACGCGGGGTTAGTTGTAACACGCATGGTTTAACATTTTCCACATGCCAGGATGACGAAACTTTGTGTAACCTATTTAGTTGCCAAATCGACATTATATAAGGCAAAAATAGCGCCAAAAAAAAAAAAAAAAAAAAAAAAATATATATATATATATATATATATATATATATATATATATATATATATATATATATATATATATATATATATATATATATTTTTTTTTTTTTTTTTTTTTTTTTTTTTTTTGGAAGATATCATCAAACATTTATTTTACCATAGCAAACGTGAATTCTTAATTAAGTTTATTTTTATCTCTGTTTTTGTGTTTATTTAAAATGAGACAAAGCTGATACTATTTGAATCGTATATAGGCTATCAGTTGAGATCATTCTTTAATGCTGATCTAAGTCCAAATGCCACGCGGTTTAAATCTCAGTCGCGCAGATGGGGTGTATTCTAACACTGCGTTACAATGAGCCCCTATTAGAACTATTATATTCTATACTTTTATTAATTATTTTGAGAAACCATGAGAAAGGGGTAAATAAGGACTGGTCAATGTTCAGAAATTATTCATTATTATTCTGTTTTTAACTATGGTGTATTATGTGTTTGTTGTCAAAATGAAAAATGTGTGTATTTTTAATGATAAATGCCAATAAAATATAAATATGCCATTATTTTATTTCAAAAAATCAGTAATTGGATTTTATTGACAAAATATTTTTAGTTTGTTTTGGATATTTTTTGGATTATATCAGATAACATTTTCAACTGTCATTTGCTCATGTTAAAATGTGCCCCCTCACGTTACAATGTACCCCGCCTACGGGGCATGTTGTCATATTTCACTTCCATTCTTTCGGGTAAATCAAGAAAAAAAGTATACTTTGTATTAATGAAACAAAACCACATAATTGTACTAGACGTGTGCAATTGTGGATTTACACAAACTTTCTTTCTTTCTTTCTTTCTTTCTTTCTTTCTTTCTTTCTTTCTTTCTTTCTTTCTTTCTTTCTTTCTTTCTTTCTCTGTCTTCTTCACTTGCCCTGTCTCTTCCCCTCCTAAAACTGAGCTTTGATTGATAGTCTTTTCATTTTCTGTCTGTTTCAGTGAAGAAAGTAAACATCGAGGTCAACTGATATTTAGCATATATTTTGTTATATTTAACACTAGGTAAATAAGTTTCTTACATCTATTCACAATATGCACATATATCATTATTATAGTTTACATGCATAAGGTAGAGTGGGGGAAACACCCCCCTAAGGACTGTTATTTTTTACTGTGAAACAATGACCAGAATTTCATGTTATTTCATTTTTTTATTTCATTTTTTTTGTACAAAAATTACATTTGTAGGCCTACCAAGGGGATGCCAAAATGTCCACATTCTCAAACAAAAGCTATTTGCTTTATACATGTACAGCAAAATCAAGTACAAGATTAAAATTCAGTAAGGTTGATGGTTCAATTCCCGATCCACCTGACCAAGTGTCGAGGTATCCATAAGTCAGACATCTAACCCCAGCTGCTCCCGATGAGCTGGATGGCACCCTTCATGGCTGACACCACCATCAGTGTACGAATGAGTGGATGTGAGGCAAGATGTAAAGAGCTTTGGATGTATGTTGTATTTTGTTGAAAGTGCTATATAAATGCACTCCATTTATTATGTATTTGTGCTGTTGCTTGTAGTGTTATTATTTGCTCTCATACCGAAACTGTGACCTTACAACCTCGATAAAACACTATATATATATGACTATATATCGCTGAACACTATATATATATATATATATATATATATATATATATATATATATATATATATATATATATATATATATATAACCGAAGAACGTGGGGCTGGCTGGAGCTAAACTAAGCTATTAAACTTGTCTTAAGTGAATTGCTACGGAATATAGCCATACACTGCACGACCATGAGTGTCTCTAATAATAAGAGCACAATCAGAACAGACCAGCAGAAGGAAAGTCTTCCTTCTCCTTTTATTCTGAACACTGAATTAAGAACTACACAGGCAGGGCCATTTCGCCATATCCCTCCTCTACACATCTTTCTCCATGCTGGTGAGAGCCACACTTTTTTTTTTTTTTACATAAGGCAGTAAATGAACTAAACCCACCCAAATAACTTGAGCATAAACACACACAATTTTGCTTAAGCAAAACCTCAACCATATTGCTTGAATAATAATACCCATAATGCATCTGGCTACTAGTGCTGACAGCCAATAGAGCTAAAAGGTCATTACAATACCATCATTGTCCATCTCGGAGCCGGGAGTGGATTTTGGGGAGCCCCCTGGCTTCCCCCAGTATTTTACTCTGAAACCAGTGGGTGGTACTGTGCCAATTGGTCCTTATGAAGCACCACCCTTCTGTCCAGGCATTCGGACCCTGGGAAAACCACTTTTGAGATTTTGTCCAGAATCTCCCCGGGTCCCTGCCAATGATGAGTCAGTTTGGGTGACAATCCCCGCTTTCTCTGCTGGCAGAACACCCACACTCTGTCCTCTGGCCCAATGGTAGGCCCGTGGGCCCGGGCATTGTATGCCGGGCTCCAGCGTCCTCTAGAGCCTCTTTGGCCAGTTGATGGACCATGCTCAGATGCTCCTCAATTGCCTCAAGTAATCCAGTTCTGGCCCACTGGCGATCTCCGGCTTGGGGGACAACCCGAACACCAGGTCCATCAGTGCCACTGGTGTGCACTAACTCATCTCTTGCACTGCTTTCCTATATGCCCACAGGACCAGGGGCATATGCTGGTCCCAGTCTCTCTGGTGTTGACTGCTCAAGATGGCAAGTTGTGTGGCCAGGGTGCGGTTAAGCCACTCAACAAGTCTATCGCTTTGAGAGTGGAGGGGTTGTGGTTCTTGTCTTCTTCACCCCCAATCGCTAGCACACCTCACTGAACAATCTGCTCTCAAAGTTCCTCTCGTGGTCCCTATGAAGTTCGTCTGGCTCTCCGAATCAGGTGAACATCTCGTCCACTAGTCGCTGTGCCGTTGTGGAAGCACTCTGATCCGGCACTGCATACGCCTCGGGCCATTTTGTAAAATAGTCCATAGCAACCAGAACAAAGTGGTTGCCGGCCTCTGTGATGTGGAACGGTGATGGGTAAGCCAAGATGTCCACCCTGATCCTCTCAATGGGCGCCCCTACTAGGTACTGCTGCAATGGCGCATGAGAGCATCGGCTGGGTCCCTTCTGTGCCATGCAACCATCGCACCAATGAATGCACAGCTCTGCATCCTGCTGACATCACTGCCAGTAGAACCGTTGCCACAGCCGCTGCACTGTCTTGAGAGTTGCTGAAAGGGCCAGCTCCAGCTGCCCCATTAACCCAACGGAGGACCTCCAGCCACAGAGCGTGGGGAACCAGGAATTGTAGATGGTCAATCTCCTTCTTCTACTGATACAAAACCATATGCTAAACAGTGAAGTAACCCTTTAAGAAACCACTCCATCAGCCACTCAAAGGTGGCTTGTGCATTACATAGTCCAAAGGGCATCACCTTAAACTGCCACAGTCATTGTCCTATGGTAAATGCAGTTGGCAGCTCTACTTGTGCCAGCTCTACTTGCCAATACCCCCTGTGCAAGTCCAAAGAGCTGAACCAACAGGATTCAGCCACATAATCCAATGCATAAATAATGTCATTAGCTGCCATATCGCGGATCATTTCTTCGGCAGCCTGGCGCTTAGCAAGAGGCAGTCTATAGCTCCTCCACAGCAGCAACAGTCTCAGGTGATGGGGGGGGGGTGTATGGCGTGTGCGGTGTTAGTGGCTGGGATGCAATGGTCTGAGCTGCAGTACTCCCCTGGGTCTTCCCCTGAGTCTCTTCAGCTCTTGTGTGGCGGCTGGGGGCCGGAGCCGGCAAACACTGATGCCTAGGCGGCGGCTGCGGGGCAACGGCTAGAGACCATGTTCTAAATCAGCTACCAGGACCAACAACAGGATTTATATAAGTGTATACTCAAACGTATTCCTTTCTTAGGCATATCACTCAGGACCCTGATAGAGAGGCATTCAGGGAATTCCTAGGAAAAACCCTGTGTTTTAAACATTTTTGTGGGGAAATAATTTCAGCCTTTATCAAGATCTTAAATGTGGTCGTTTTCCTGTATTTATCTAGTAGTGTTATATAAATAAGCATTCCTTTTGTATGTTTGATTACAGATAGTGCTGAACACAGATTTGCGGTTGCTGCAGAAACCATTAATCCACCGGTTGATGAGGAGCACATAAGAGGTATAGTATCAGGAGATCCTCTAAATACTGTCTATACTTTTGTTCTGAGAGTAGAAAAATACAACAGGACAAGGCCAGTTTTAGTCAGAGTTTTAATCAATTTAGAATAAGGGTTCTCAGCTGGGTTAGCTTTTATGCAGATTATACATCAAACAGAAAAATCCACAATTTGAATTTAAAGGCACAATATGTAAGATTATTTGCTTAAAATACCCCCCCCCCCAAAAAAAAAAAAAAAAAAAAACACTAGAACAGTGTTATGTATTTTGTTGACTTGTGTACTTAAATTATCCTAAATGTTTCCAAGAATGTTTAAATCCAGAGAAATAATACATTTTAACCAGGACACGGATCGTGCAGTGCGTTGCCTATCAATGACATCATACATGCATTACCCTCGATTATTTTGTAGAAACCATGGAGATTTTATATCATATAGGAGCTACCCTCGAGCTTGACAAGCCAGACCCACATCAAGATGTTTGGTTTTGGTAACTCACCATTGACAGCTCAATCCGAGGGGCGGCATATACGGTTGTCTTTCAAACTCCCTCAGCACGCGATAGGATAGCGTTACCACCAACCAGAGCAACGAAAGTGAAACAGAGCTTGTTGACAGATTAAACATTCGCCGTATCCGGTCAGCAAAACTCCGAACACATCTTCCCTTCTTAAGAATGACTTCAGTGCCGTTCTTTGTTCTTTTCTCAGAGAAAAGCTTAACTCTAAGTCTTCCTGAGTCGCAGTCAAAGCTGATTCGAAAGACCGCCGTTCGCCAGTTTCTGTGTTTATTAGAAGCACGCAAACGCAACTCGGCCGTCGTCATTATGATCCCGCCCACCGACTCTATACACGATGTGATTGGCCCGGCAAGAGTTAGGCGAATACAGCTCAGAAGGGTATTGAGAGTTGCTAGACGACACTCGCGGGCAGATTAAATTTGCTGCCACTAGGGTGCGTCTAGATTTCTAGGTTAGCCACCCTCAATTCTTTTGTAAAAACCATGGAAACATCAAAGACGCTTTAATATATTGTGTGTTTCATTTGACTGTTTGCAAAATTCGTTGACAGAAAAATAATCATCGTTAACAGCTCAACAGAGTTAGTCTTGATTTACAGCGAGTTTAGCCTAATAGAAGATACAGAGCTAACGCACAGAAAAGTTTCAAAAATATTTTTGAAAACAACTTAAGGTTTGGATTCTCATGGACATTTTGGATGCATTGATCAATGTAAAAAAATATGTGAATTTTACTGGGGGGAAAAACTCTGTAAATTGGTTGTTACTTTACAATATACAATATAATTTTGTAAATGGTTTAACATCACAATAAATGTCATTTTACTATAAAACAAAAAACTGTCAATTATGTTTTTGCATATAGACACTATAAATTATTTGATTTACAATCAAAAACACATAGAAAGCTATCAATCAGATAAGGTCCTAATATACAGAAGGTTCCTCTTAGTAGAGAAAAGAAAATGGCTGTTTGCCTTCAGCAAGGACTAACCCTAACTTATCAATGCCTTTACTCAAAAGTGTTTCAGTCAAATTTATTTGTCTGACA
The DNA here is from genome assembly GCF_024679245.1 of Pseudorasbora parva. Classification (NCBI taxonomy): domain Eukaryota; kingdom Metazoa; phylum Chordata; class Actinopteri; order Cypriniformes; family Gobionidae; genus Pseudorasbora; species Pseudorasbora parva. Next base: position 9,627,424 of record NC_090189.1, on the reverse strand, counting down.
GTGAGTTATCCTTGATGGTTTTGTGTTTGGTTACAGCCCCATCTGGACGCAGTTTTAATGCTATAGCTAACTTCAGGCTTTTGGATCATGAGACCTCACCCAACTCTTCTTCAACTCAAAATACAACCTGTAAAGGTATAAAATCATCATCAGACTGCCAACAACACTTTTACAATGAAGAAAAGGGCCTTGTGTTTGTTTTGACTGATTCTTTAGTTGAACAACTTCATCAAAGTCATGTTCAGTTGTCTACTAAGAGATTTCGCAGCTGATGTTGTGTTTTTGATTACAGGGACCGTTTTTTTGTGTGGAAAACATCCATGTTACAGCACTGATCTGAATGCAACGGAACGCATATTCAGCATCTCAGAAGAGGCTTCTCTGTTTCTCAAAGGCGTATTGATAACACGCATCATGCCCTCGTTCTACATCTTCATCATCCTCATTAGTTTGCCCCTGAACGCTATGGCCTTGGTGACGTTCACCTGTAGGATTCGAGAGAAGAAACCAGCTGTGATCTACATGTCTCACCTGGCGTGTGTGGACCTGCTCTTCACCCTGCTGCTGCCTCTGAAGATCCACTACCAGCTGAACGCTTCAGATTGGGTGTTCGGTGAGGTGGCGTGTCGTGTGCTCAGTGCAGCTTACTACTGCTACATGTACTGCTCCATACTGCTGATGATGTGCATTAGTGTGGACAGACTGCTGGCCGTGGCGTTTCCCATCACCTCTCTAACCTGGAGGAACGCAAGGAAAGCCACGTGTGTGTGTGTGCTGGTCTGGCTGCTGGCGCTCGCTGGTACGGTGCCACTTCTCTTAATGAGACAAACGCTCAAGGTTAATGATGTGGGCGTCACTTGTCATGATGTGCTGTTACATAAGGACCCTATAAATCAGCTATACATGTACCTGTTCTCCATCCTCTCCTGCCTCTACTACTTTGTTCCACTCATTGTCACCTTAATCAGCTACATTATCATCATATATGTGCTCAGTGGCAAGTCTAAGCCATTAGCAAAATCATCTTCAGGCAACCGAAGGAGAGCTGTGATTATGGCTATTGCCGTGCTGACAGAGTTTGTGATGTGTTTCGCTCCAACCAATGGCATCCTGTTGTACCACTGTGTTCGTTTAGCTACTGGAGAGGATGGTGATTCATCATATGTTGCTTACCTGCTGGCTGTGTGTTTGGGAAGCATAAGTGTTTTTCTGGATCCTCTTCTGTACTACTACGGCTCATCTCAGTGCAGACAGAAGATCAGATCTGTGTTTTGCTGGAGAAGAGCAGAAACAAATCTATCAAAATCAAACACTCAGACAGAATCCTCTTTCGTGAGTTGTCAGTATAGTCAGGCTAGTGTTAGTGTAAAGACTTGAATTATTCCGAAAATTGTTTTTATGTTTATTCTGCTGCTCATTTTGCCATTAACAGAAAAATGAATCTGAAATAGTCTCTTTCTGGCCACAAATCCTGATTCATGCTAAAGCCGGATAAATTTCCTCTCTCCGGTGTCCAGTCAGTGCAGCTGTTATTAGGACAGATTGACACGGTGTAATCACATCCTCAAGAGACTCCATTTCCTGTTTGTGACAGAGCGTCTTTTACATTGCCATATTTAGATCATATCTCTGGAGAATGTCAAGAGGTTTCAGGATGCAAACGTAGTTAAGTTGCAGTAAATATCTGTTATATGGAAGCTTATTTCTGCCAAGAAATTGAAAGATAAAAAATGTTAATTGTGAATTTTTATCTGATAATTCTTATATAAACTCGCAATCCAAAATGACAAATGAAAACAAGCTTCGATGGTCTTAAGTCTAAAACAGGAATATTGTACAGGAGGTTATTTCTACAAATAGGAAATATATAAAATGTTTATTCGATATGTTTACATATAATACATTTTGATTGCTAGATAATTACAAAATCATACAAAGAATGGCTTTAGACACATAAATGGCTCGTACACATAAAATGAAGACATACTAAAACAGATAATATAATATTGTTTTTTTTAATATTTTGTCAGCATTTTCTGTAAATAAAGCTTCTTTCACTGCCCTTGTTAACATTTTTTAAATATATATAATAAATCAAAGTATTTGAAAGTGTGTAAATATTTGTGCACATTTAACTCTTTCCCCGCCAGTGTTTTTGTTGTTGTTGTTGTTGTTGTTGTTTTTTAAGTTGCTAGCCACCACCAGGGTTTTTATAATTTTCACAAAAATGTAATGGCCCATAGAATATTTTGTTGAATATCAAATTAAGAATAGACCCTCTGCTTAGAAGGAAAAAAAAAGAGAAAAAAACCCTTTTATACTAGCTCCATGCATTCCTTTTTTTATAAACACTTAGGTTTTTTCGTCTTCCTCATGTGTTTTGATCAGGAGATGTACTCATTCAGGAAATGTGTGTTAGCACCCCCTAGTGTATAACAGTGAAAAACTGGAAACACGGAAAATTCCGTGTTTGGCAGGGAATCGTTTTCTTACATATAATGTAAAATTACGTGTTTGGCGGGGAAAGAGTTATTGATGTGTAAATAATTGTATAGCTAAGTGAACTGAACGAGCATATTTACAATATATGGACTAGTTTTCAAACAAGCTTATACTATGTATAGTAAGGACAGTAATCTTTTTAAATATAATTTTCTCAGTTTTTTTATTATTATGTTCTCCAGGTCTAAGCATGTCACCTGTCACATATTCATGAAATCATTCCTTCTTAAAGGTGCACTATGTAACTTTTCCATCCACTAGAGGTTGCCTATTCAAAACAAAGGCGTAGTTTGATTACGCCAAGTTTGAGCGCAGCATCTTGGGACTTGTGGTCTTCACCTCAAAGCCGGTGGAAAATAGTATTCGGGCAGAAATCATGTTCATGGATGAGGATGCAGATATGACGCAATTGACAGGCGACTCCCTCAGACGCTATGCTCAGAAGTCCTGGGTCCTTGGTTCAAATAGCATTTTTCTCACAATTTACAAACAGTTGGACACATCTGGGATATTGTAAGAACTCAACTGAACAAAATATATAACACTGGCCTAGTGGTTTTTGGATATTTTACTGCAAAAATACTACATAGTGCACCTTTAAATCAAAATATTTGCCTAATGAGTAGAAAAATATGTATCACTCTTCAACTAATGAGATTAAAGTGGTTATATTATTACCAGAAACCTGTGGAATGGATGGCGTGTATTTCTTGTGCTTCACATGGAGGCTCTCATAGGAAGTAATGTTGATTGGGTTAGATGATAATCACCTATTAGTTAGCTAGTAAACAAGTTGTTTACTGCATGCAAAGTAAACAACGCTTTTCTGAATGTAGAATAAAACGCAATGTGGTGTATTGTATACATTTACATTTATTACTAATAGGCAAAAAAATGTTTATTCATTATAAAAAAATATAATCAACCCCATATTAACATACATTAAAGGAACTGTATGTAAGAAATGTATTTCAATTAATCATAAAATGGTCCTGATATGCCACTAGACATTAAGAAATCATGTTAATTTCAAATACTTATATCACTGACAATAGTAGTCCGGAAAGGATATTGTCATTTAAAAGTTGTTTTTGCAGCCCTCAACTGATGTTGATGTTGACATGTTGTGTTTTGGCCTGAAGCTCCGCCTTCCACCAAACTACCAATCACAAATCAGTAGTGTTTCGAGATCCGGGTTGCCAGATCTGCTCTAGTTACCACAGCTGCAGCTACAAACATTCCTGCTGATGCTGCAGCCTATCTGGCAACCTCGAGTCAGGGGGAGGGGGAGAGGGGATACACCGCTCTACAGTCATTAGAAAGGGATTGCAGTACCAATTTTGGCCACAATCTTACATACACTTCCTTTAAAACAAAACAATACACTTTATAAGTAGAACATATAAAATATAAATTACAGAAAATAACACCGTCTCTGGGGCCGAGCATAGGAAGTCTTTTATAAATGTCTCTGCGTCCTGCTGACCTTGAAGCAGATTCTCCATACAGTCTTCTTCATTGTTGGCCCGCCACTGATGGATTATCTGTTCTCCTTCATCTGGCACATTAACTAATATTTTAGCATTAAGATGGACCCCTTCTGTACTTTTCTAAACACTAGTACCTGTCAAAAGTTATTGATATTTTGTAATGTTTTTGACATTATGTATGTTCACCAAGACTGCATTGTTTTATTCCTAAATATATTATTTATAAGAACTGTTCTTTATTTTGTAAAGCACTTCCTGCTTTGAAAAGCTGAATTTTCAGAAACCCATGATCTTTCAGAAATCACACAAAAAAATGACTTGAGGAATTTACTTAAAAAGCAGCATCAAGTGGTTCCACACAACTATATTGAGCAATCTTTTACAAATAACAGTTTAACTATATGAACAAAAGAAATTCAAGTGAAGCTGACAAAAAAAATTCTTTGAGTAGGCTAAATACAAACCCTTTTAATTTCTCACTGTAACATAATTTATGTGCAATTTACTTAATAATGTTTAATAATCTTTTACATTTATAAAATTTAGTTAAGTGAGGTGAACACATTTATCAATTTAATTTCCCTTATTAAATTAACTATTTGCTGGACTATTAGTGGACAACTATTAAATAACAAGCATATTTTTAGAATCAAAATGCAATAATAACTCATTGGACAAACTAAATTTTATAGATGGCAGGAATTCCATCCAATAAATATGTGTATATGAGTGCCCACAGCCTGAACACAGGCACCACTCTTCTGCATAATGATAATGTCAGGGTTCTGTCACTTCGGTCTAGCTTTCTCTTGGTTTGGTGACAGAATCCTGACACTCCTGTATTTTGTCTTGTCTTGTGTGAGCACGCAGCTTTGAGCATGCTCGAGCTGCGTGCTCTTTTGTCCCTGTCATTTTCTGTGTGGGGCATGGTGTTCGGGTCCCAGCACTTCTGTTTAGTTGGGTTTCGGTTTTGTGTTGGGATTCGGACATTCATGCTCCTTGTGTTTTGTCTTCTGTTGTGAGTGCACAGGATGAGCATTCGCTCATCCTTGTGCACTCTGTGTTGTTGTGTGTGCGCTGTCCTGTCTGTGTGTTGTGTTGTGTAGCATGCAGCTGGTGTTTTACTTGCTGCATGCTTTCTTGTTGTCATGTTTCGTGTGAACATGCAGTTTATGAGTTTTTATTAACTGCATGTTCATGTCACGTTTGGTGTGAGCACATGTTCATGTGTTTCTTTGTCCCATGTGCTCTCATGTCAATTGTCTAACCCCACCCACCTTGTTTCCTGATTATTGGTTCATTTGCCCCACCTGTCTTCTCTCATTACCCTCATTTGTTTGCTCCCCATTTAATCTCCTTGTGTTTGTAGTCCTGTGCTGTATCGTCGTCAAACCTTCCTTGTCAAACCTACCTCGTGTTTCCCTGCTCCTGAAGCCAAGCCAAGCCAAGCCAAGCCAGGCCAAGGCCAAGGCCAAGGCCAAGGCCAAGGCCAAGGCCAAAGCCAAGGCCAAGCCGTTGTTTTTGTTTGTCTTGTTTTCTTTGATTTTTATAATAAAGAGCCCATTCTTCCTGCAATTGAGTCCTCGCTCCTTTTCCCCTCTGCATCTGGGTCCTCCACTTCCTGATCCCTGACAGATAACCACAAAATTACAGAAATCATCTAAATGTCTAACACAACTGATTAAACACTAACATAAACTAATAACATCTTTCCCTTTACTGAAAAACATAAAATAACACTTTAATCCCTAAATGTAACAAAGTTTAATGTTGTATGTAAACTGTGTTTGAGAGAGAGAGAGAAGAAGGTGTTCAGAGAGTAGTAGTATGTTGGATGTTAAGCTGTTATTTGCTTTATGGACTCAATGTTGAACATTTAAAACGTTTCAAACTGTTGGCAGAATTGAAAAATAAATAATTTTATGAAGTTACAATTTTGTTTGATTCTATAATGTATTTACTGAACATGAGTACTTACAATGCAAATCCAAATTATTGTAATTTACTGACAGTTACTTATATATTGTCTTTTCACTTTATTAAGATCAGATTCTGCAGGTAAAATTACAAAAATAAGGTGACTTGACTTGACTTGACTTGACATACCCTGTGACTTGACTTGCCTAGGAAAAAAACACTTGGGACTTACTTGAGACTTGCACATGTGTGACTTGGTCCCATCTCTGATTGGAAGATTATTTAGTGAGGCCAGTAGAGTGTTTCCACACTAGCAGAATATGTGACCAGTCACGGAAAGTAGGGTGTTTTGTAGGGTTTTTGGGCATTTTGAGTTATTCACAGATTCTGAAAGTGTAGTCTCCAAGCTTTCCAACGATGTGTAACACATGGAAATCTGATAATATTTGGAGAAGTTGTAGCCATCTGAATGTAGGCCTTTAGAAAAGTGTAAACGAGAGAAAACAGCCTCTGAAGTTTTGCAGTTCTCACCTGCTGGGAGTGACAATAGGGCTCATTTACATCTCATTTAGATAAGCCACACCCCCTGTAAAGCTGCATGGTTGCTAGTAACGGCAGACGCAACGGGAAAAATCGGACCGCATATAATAATAAAGATGCTAACATTACCATCTAAAAGCCCATCATAGAAACAAGCTTTTGGCAAATGATACGACGCTAACGATTACAATTAAAAGGACAGTTAAGAACAATAGGTAGGTATGGGAAGGTCTAAACATGAGATAACGTGTGTGTGTTCTTAGAATGAACACAAAACGACAAACTTTGGTGTTTCTGGAACACTCCATAAGAAACTGAAAAGTATTCATGCAAATCTTGTTGCCTCCAATGAAATAAGTCGTTCGGGCACACTTTCTGTTTGCCGGGGTCTTCTAAGTGGATGTACTGTGCGTCTGTTTGAAGGCGATAAAGACAGAGAAATGGGTACAGTCCTTAACTGTGTCTGTAGTGTAGAGGTAAGGTGCATGTCATTAAGTTTTGACGCATATCGATCAGTGGTTCAAATCCACCTTTTGCCACACACTCTAACCGAGAAACACTTATTAAAGGGGGGGTGAAATGCTGTTTCATGCATACTGAGCTTTCTACACTGTTAAAGACTTGGATTCCCATCCTAAACATAGACAAAGTTTCAAAAACTAATGTTGGACGTTTGATGGAGTATTTCTGTGTCAAAAATACTCCTTCCGGTTTCTCACAAGTTTCGAGTATGGGTCGACCCATACTCGAGTTTTTTTCGAGTATGGGTCGACTTGACGTTAATAGACCGGAAGGTCCTTGTATGGGCCATACGGGCTCTTCTCCCGGTAGGGCGCGCGCGCGTGACTAGAGCGACAGAGGAAATGCACGGCCGTAAACACTCTCTCAGCGGCAGATCCAGTCGTCCGTGAACACTAATGTCGGTTATAGTTCGCGCCGCGCTCCACTTCATTCCTCCACTTTGACATTAAGCGACTTCAACGCTTCAGCACAGCATTCCGGGAAGGCAGCGCTGCACTTGAACCGATTTAAACGCAGAGATGCTTCAGTAGCATCGCAAAGTGGATCTCCACACTCCAAGAAGTGTGTTTTTGACGGAGCCGTCCCAGAGATAAAGGTTCGGTCCTGCTTTGGAAGCAGCCGGTGAGTAAAACTGCTTCAAATGTCTCTGCTGTTGGCTATCGTCGTGTGAGTAAACATCAGTAAACGACACGATCGCGTGCTTCGTCATTCAAATGCGCTACCGGACTTCATTGCTGTTCTATGTATAACGTTACACTAGTCTGACGTGCAAAACCGTTTTGCTTGCTACTAAGGTTTGGTCGCATACAGTAGTCCATAAACCGAATCATGTCCTCATAAACTGAGAGTAAAGACAAATGTTGACAGGCCACTAAATACAGTACATACCACAGAGACTGACGTCCTGCTGTTGCTGTTTCTATTTCAGCCTCCGAATTAGATTCTGGATAATATCTATTAGCTGAGATCGATAGCCATGAGTTTCTCCACGCTTGAGGACGTCACCGCTTTGCGCATTCGTCATTCTTTAGCTCCGCCCACACGATACGCCTCCAGGCTCTCGTTTTTTTCCGAAAAGAATCGGTACAGCCCATATTTCTTTTACAAATATAATAAAACTAAAGACTTTTCGGAGATATGAAGGATGCAATACTACTCTATAGGTACTCAAGATTGACATGAGATTGACTGAAACTGAGTGTTTCACCCCGCCCCCCTTTAATAAACACATGTTAGATGCTTTATTTCCACTAACATTTTCTCAAATTTTGTTGAAAATAAATGCCTTTCCGATCTGATATGTGATGGGAAAAGGAAGTAGAGAGAGTGTGGCAAAAGCATATTCGATCCTCTGATCGAGTTGCGTCAAAACTTGGTGACATGCGTCTTACCACTACACTATTGCCATGGTTACAGATTTGAGCCAATTCTCTGGCTTTATCCCTGTCAAATGTTACCATCGATATAGCCTCTGATTCCTTACGGTCCAACTCGTCTGACGCCTGTCTGATACATTCTTCCTCTTCCTCTTCATCTTCGCTCAGTTGTAGATTAGGGTATTTTCCAATCTTATTATGCCACTCTCATCGTAGCTTAGATCATCTCTACAGCCAGCCAGAGCGCTGCATAAATAATTAGCCACACGTCCCTTGGAGGGCAGGGCAATAACAAAAGCCAGTATGGAAATAAACAGACAAAACAAGGCGATTTCAACCTCAAAATATACGCTTTTAAATATACAATTAATGACATCTCAAACACGGAGAGGCTTCTTCGTGATTTCAACTAATGGATTCTGCAAAAACGCGAAATTCACATAATTTGAAAAAAAAAAGTTTTCATTTTTCTCAATAGTAGAGCTGCAGACTTGTGTCCCTGGTTTCTGTGATGGATCACATATGTGGGAGAGAGTTGCTATAGTTTGAGTAAACTGTAATGCAATTCAGGTGGTAGCTCATTCTGAGGGGCATTTTGACCCCCTCAGAATTTGCTGCCTTTCCTTATGGACCGTTTTATCAAGCCAGTCCACAACTGTTCAACTGTAGCGTCCCATGGCCAAATGCTGACTCCGCACCGCAACTAAGTGGGTTCTAGCCAGGATGTAACGTCAATTGGGGACTGTTTTTTGAAACACTCAATTGTTATTAGAGAATGCTTTAGGTAAGCCAGTCTTAGTTCTTTACTCACATGCCTGTATTGCAGTTACATGAAAGTGAGACCTTTTTGTAAAAAAAAAACTCGATTGTTATTGGAAGATAATTTAGTGATGCCAGTGTTTTCACACTAGCAGAATATGTGGGAGAGAGTTGCTATAGTTTGAGTACATTTACATTTATGCATTTGGCAGATGCTTTTTTCCAAAGCGACTTTTAAGGTACACATTTTACTTTTTTTGTCAATTCTTGCTTTTCCTGGGAATCGAACCCATGACCTTGGCGTTGATAACGCCACGCCCTACTGGTTGAGCTACAGGAAAACCAATAATAAAGTAATAATAAAGAGTAAAGAGTAATGTAATACATGTGGTAGCTCATTCTGAGGGGCATTTTGACCCCCTCAGAATTTGCTGCCTTTCCTTATGGACCGTTTTATCAAGCCAGCACACACCTGTTCTGCTGTAGCGTCCCATGGCCAAATGCTGACTCCCCACCACAACTATGTGGGTTCTAGCCAGGATGTTACGTGAATTGGGGACCGTTTTTTGAAACACTCAATTGTTATTAGAGAATGCTTTAGGTAAGCCAGTCTTAGTTCTTTACTCACTTACCTGTATTGCAGTTACATGAAAGTGTACCTTTTTGGAAAAACTCAATTGTTATTGGAAGATTATTTAGTGAGGCCAGTAGGGTGTTCTCACACTAGCAGAATATGTGGGAGAAAGTTCCTATAGTTTGAGTAAACTGTAATGCAATTCAGGTGGTAGCTCATTCTGAGGGGCATTTTGACCCCCTCAGAATTTGCTGCCTTTCCTTATGGACCGTTTTATCAAGCCAGCACACACCTGTTCTACTGTAGCGTCCCATGGCCAAATTCTGACTCCCCACCGCAACTAAGTGGGTTCTAGCCCGGATGTAACGTGAATTGGGGACCGTTTTTTGAAACACTCAATTGTTATTAGAGGATGCTTTAGGTAAGCCAGTCTTAGTTCTTTACTCACATGCCTGTATTGTAGTTACATGAAAGTGAGACCTTTTTGTAAAAAAACCTCGATAGTTATTGGAAGATAATTTAGTGAGGCAAGTAGGGTGTTTTCACACTAGCCGAATATGTGGGAGAGAGTTGCTATATTCTGATTAAACTGTAATGCAATACATGTGGTAGCTCATTCTGAGGGGCATTTTGACCCCCTCAGAATTTGCTGCCTTTCCTTATGGACCGTTTTATCAAGCCAGCACACACCTGTTCTGCTGTAGCGTCCCTTGGCCAAATGCTGATTCCCCACCACAACTATGTGGGTTCTAGCCAGGATGTTACGTGAATTGGGGACCGTTTTTTGAAACACTCAATTGTTATTAGAGAATGCTTTAGGTAAGCCAGTCTTAGTTCTTTACTCACTTACCTGTATTGCAGTTACATGAAAGTGTACCTTTTTGGAAAAACTCAATTGTTATTGGAAGATTATTTAGTGAGGCCAGTAGGGTGTTCTCACACTAGCAGAATATGTGGGAGAAAGTTCCTATAGTTTGAGTAAACTGTAATGCAATTCAGGTGGTAGCTCATTCTGAGGGGCATTTTGACCCCCTCAGAATTTGCTGCCTTTCCTTATGGACTGTTTTATCAAGCCTGTACACATCTGTTCTACTGTAGCGTCCCATGTCCAAATGCTGACTCCCCACCGCAACTAAGTGGGTTCTAGCCCGGATGTAACGTGAATTGGGGACCGTTTTTTGAAACACTCAATTGTTATTAGAGGATGCTTTAGGTAAGCCAGTCTTAGTTCTTTACTCACATGCCTGTATTGTAGTTACATGAAAGTGAGACCTTTTTGTAAAAAAAACTCGATAGTTATTGGAAGATAATTTAGTGAGGCAAGTAGGGTGTTTTCACACCAGCTGAATATGTGGGAGAGAGTTGCTATATTCTGATTAAACTGTAATGCAATTCAGGTGGTAGCTCATTCTGAGGGGCATTTTGACCCCCTCAGAATTTGCTGCCTTTCCATATGGACCGATTTATCAAGCCAGTACACATCTGTTCTACTGTAGCATCCCGTGGTCAAATCCTGGCTCCCCACCGAAACCAAGTGGGTTCTAGCCATGATGTAACATGAATTGGAGATTACTTTTTTAAACGTTTTATTGTTATTAGCGGATGCTTTAGGAAGGCCGGTCTTACTTCTTTACTCACATGCCTGTATTGCAGTTACATGAAAGTGTACCTTTTTGGAAAAACTCAATTGTTATTGGAAGATTATTTAGTGAGGCCAGTAGGGTGTTTTCACACTAGCAGAATATGTGGGAGAAAGTTCCTATAGTTTGAGTAAACTGTAATGCAATTCAGGTGGTAGCTCATTCTGAGGGGCATTTTGACCCCCTCAGAATTTGTTGCCTTTCCTTATGGACCGTTTTATCAAGCCAGTACACATCTGTTCTACTGTAGCATCCCTAGGCCAAATTCTGACTCCCCACCGCAACTAAGTGGGTTCTAGCCCGGATGTAACGTGAATTGGGGACCGTTTTTTGAAACACTCAATTGTTATTAGAGGATGCTTTAGGTAAGCCAGTCTTAGTTCTTTACTCACATGCCTGTATTGCAGTTACATGAAAGTGAGACCTTTTTGTAAAAAAAATTGATTGTTATTGGAAGATAATTTAGTGATGCCAGTGTTTTCACACTAGCAGAATATGTGGGAGAGAGTTGCTATAGTTTGAGTACATTTACATTTATGCATTTGGCAGACGCTTTTGTCCAAAGCGACTTTTAAGGTACACATTTTACATTTTTTTTGTCAATTCTTGCTTTTCCTGGGAATCGAACCCATGACCTTGGCGTTGATAACGCCACGCCCTACTGGTTGAGCTACAGGAAAACCAATAATAAAGTAATAATAAAGAGTAAAGAGTAATGTAATACATGTGGTAGCTCATTCTGAGGGGCATTTTGACCCCCTCAGAATTTGCTGCCTTTCGTTATGGATCGTTTTATCGAGCCAGCACACACCTGTTCTGCTGTAGCGTCCCATGGCCAAATGCTGACTCCCCACCACAACTATGTGGGTTCTAGCCAGGATGTTACGTGAATTGGGGACTGTTTTTTGAAACACTCAATTGTTATTAGAGAATGCTTTAGGTAAGCCAGTCTTAGTTCTTTACTCACATGTCTGTATTGCAGTTACATGAAAGTGGACCTTTTTGGAAAAACTCAATTGTTATTGGAAGATTATTTAGTGAGGCCAGTAGGGTGTTTTCACACTAGCAGAATATGTGGGAGAGAGTTCCTATAGTTTGATTAAAATGTAATGCAATTCAGGTGGTAGCTCATTCTGAGGGGCATTTTGACCCCCTCAGAATTTGCTGCCTTTCCTTATGGACCGTTTTATCAAGCCAGTACACATCTGTTCTACTGTAGCGTCCCATGGCCGAATGCTGTCTCCCCACCGCAACTAAGTGGGTTCTAGCCCGGATGTAACATGAATTGGAGATTACTTTTTTAAACGTTTTATTGTTATTAGAGGATGCTTTAGGAAGGCCAGTCTTACTTCTTTACTCACATGCCTGTATTGCAGTTACATGAAAGTGTACCTTTTTGGAAAAACTCAATTGTTATTGGAAGATTATTTAGTGAGGCCAGTAGGGTGTTTTCACACTAGCAGAATATGTGGGAGAAAGTTCCTATAGTTTGAGTAAACTGTAATGCAATTCAGGTGGTAGCTCATTCTGAGGAGCATTTTGACCCCCTCAGAATTTGCTGCCTTTCCTTATGGACCGTTTTATCAAGCCAGTCCACATCTGTTCTACTGTAGCGTCCCATGGCCAAATGCTGACTCCCCACCGAAACCAAGTGGGTTCTAGCCAGGATGTAACATGAATTGGAGATTACTTTTTTAAACGTTTTATTGTTATTAGAGGATGCTTTAGGAAGGCCAGTCTTACTTCTTTACTCACATGCCTGTATTGCAGTTACATGAAAGTGTACCTTTTTGTAAAAAAAACTCGATAGTTATTGGAAGATAATTTAGTGAGGCCAGTAGGGTGTTTTCACACTAGCAGAATATGTGGGAGAGAGTTGCTATAGTTTGATTAAACTGTAATGCAATTCAGGTGGTAGCTCATTCTGAGGGGCATTTTGACCCCCTCAGAATTTGCTGCCTTTCCTTATGGACCGTTTTATCAAGCCAGTACACATCTGTTCTACTGTAGCGTCCCATGGCCAAATGCTGACTCCCCACCACAACTAAGTGGGTTCTAGCCCGGATGTAACGTGAATTCGGGACCGTTTTTTGAAACACTCAATTGTTATTAGAGGATGCTTTAGGTAAGCCAGTCTTAGTTTTTTACTCACATGCCTGTATTGCAGTTACATGAAAGTGAGACCTTTTTGTAAAAAAAACTCGATAGTTATTGGAAGATAATTTAGTGAGGCCAGTAGGGTGTTTTCACACTAGCAGAATATGTGGGAGAGAGTTGCTATAGTTTGATTAAACTGTAATGCAATTCAGGTGGTAGCTCATTCTGAGGGGCATTTTGACCCCCTCAGAATTTGCTGCCTTTCCATATGGACCGATTTATCAAGCCAGTTCACATCTGTTCTGCTGTAGCATCCCGTGGTCAAATCCTGGCTCCCCACCGAAACCAAGTGGGTACTAGCCAGGATGTAACATGAATTGGAGATTACTTTTTTAAACGTTTTATTGTTATTAGAGGATGTTTTAGGAAGGCCAGTCTTACTTCTTTACTCACATGCCTGTATTGCAGTTACATGAAAGTGTACCTTTTTGGAAAGACTCAATTGTTATTGGAAGATTATTTAGTGAGGCCAGTAGGGTGTTTTCACACTAGCAGAATATGTGGGAGAGAGTTGCTATAGTTTGAGTAAACTGTAATGCAATAAATGTGGTAGCTCATTCTGAGGAGCATTTTGACCCCCTCAGAATTTGCTGCCTTTCCTTATGGACCGTTTTATCAAGCCAGCACACATCTGTTCTACTGTAGCGACCCATGTCCAAATGCTGACTCCCCACCGCAACTAAGTGGGTTCTAGCCAGGATGTAACATGAATTGGAGATGATTTTTTTAAACATTTGATTGTTATTAGAGGATGCTTTAGCTAAGCCAGTCTTAGTTCTTTACTCGCATGCCTGTATTGCAGTTACATGAAAGTGAGACCTTTTTGTAAAAAAACTTGATTGTTATTGGAAGATAATTTAGTTATGCCAGTGTTTTCACACTAGCAGAATATGTGGGAGAGAGTTGCTATAGTTTGAGTACATTTACATTTATGCATTTGGCAGACGCTTTTTTCCAAAGCGACTTTTAAGGTACACATTTTACATTTTTTTGTCAATTCTTGCTTTTCCTGGGAATCGAACCCATGACCTTGGCGTTGATAACGCCACGCCCTACTGGTTGAGCTACAGGAAAACCAATAATAAAGTAATAATAAAGAGTAAAGAGTAATGTAATACATGTGGTAGCTTATTCTGAGGGGCATTTTGACCCCCTCAGAATTTGCTGCCTTTCCTTATGGACCGTTTTATCAAGCCAGCACACACCTGTTCTGCTGTAGCGTCCAATGGCCAAATGCTGACTCCCCACCACAACTATGTGGGTTCTAGCCAGGATGTTACGTGAATTGGGGACCGTTTTTTGAAACACTCAATTGTTATTAGAGAATGCTTTAGGTAAGCCAGTCTTAGTTCTTTACTCACATGCCTGTATTGCAGTTACATGAAAGGACCGTTTTATCAAGCCTGTATTGCAGTTACATGAAAGTGGACCTTTTTGGAAAAACTCAATTGTTATTAGAAGATTATTTAGTGAGGCCAGTAGGGTGTTTTCACACTAGCAGAATATGTGGGAGAAAGTTCCTATAGTTTGATTAAAATGTAATGCAATTCAGGTGGTAGCTCATTCTGAGGGCATTTTGACCCCCTCAGAATTTGCTGCCTTTCCTTATGGACCGTTTTATCAAGCCAGCACACACCTGTTCTGCTGTAGCGTCCCATGGCCAAATGCTGACTCCCCACCACAACTAAGTGGGTTCTAGCCAGAATGTTATGTGAATTGGGGACTGTTTTTTGAAACACTCAATTGTTATTAGAGAATGCTTTAGGTAAGCCAGTCTTACTTCTTTACTCACATGCCTGTATTGCAGTTACATGAAAGTGTACCTTTTTGGAAAAACTCAGTTGTTATTGGAAGATTATTTAGTTAGGCCAGTAGGGTGTTTTCACACTAGCAGAATATGTGGGAGAGAGTTGCTATAGTTTGAGTAAACTGTAATGCAATTCAGGTGGTAGCTCATTCTGAGGGGCATTTTGACCCCCTCAGAATTTGCTGCCTTTCCTTATGGACCGTTTTATCAAGCCAGTCCACATCTGTTCTACTGTAGCGTCCCATGGCCAAATGCTGACTCCCCACCGCAACTAAGTGGGTTCTAGCCAGGATGTAACGTGATTTGGGGATGTTTTTTGAAACACTCAATTGTTATTAGAGGATGCTTTAGGTAAGCCAGTCTTAGTTCTTTACTCACATGCCTGTATTGTAGTTACATGAAAGTGAGACCTTTTTGTAAAAAAAACTCGATAGTTATTGGAAGATAATTTAGTGAGGCAAGTAGGGTGTTTTCACACTAGCTGAATATGTGGGAGAGAGTTGCTATATTCTGATTAAACTGTAATGCAATTCAGGTGGTAGCTCATTCTGAGGGGCATTTTGACCCCCTCAGAATTTGCTGCCTTTCCATATGGACCGATTTATCAAGCCAGTTCACATCTGTTCTGCTGTAGCATCCCGTGGTCAAATCCTGGCTCCCCACCGAAACCAACTGGGTTCTAGCCAGGATGTAACATGAATTGGAGATTACTTTTTTAAACGTTTTATTGTTATTAGAGGATGCTTTAGGAAGGCCGGTCTTACTTCTTTACTCACATGCCTGTATTGCAGTTACATGAAAGTGTACCTTTTTGGAAAAACTCAATTGTTATTGGAAGATTATTTAGTGAGGCCAGTAGGGTGTTCTCACACTAGCAGAATATGTGGGAGAAAGTTCCTATAGTTTGAGTAAACTGTAATGCAATTCAGGTGGTAGCTCATTCTGAGGGGCATTTTGACCCCCTCAGAATTTGTTGCCTTTCCTTATGGACCGTTTTATCAAGCCAGTACACATCTGTTCTACTGTAGCATCCCAAGGCCAAATGCTGACTCCCCACCGCAACTAAGTGGGTTCTAGCCCGGATGTAACGTGAATTGGGGACCGTTTTTTGAAACACTCAATTGTTATTAGAGGATGCTTTAGGTAAGCCAGTCTTAGTTCTTTACTCACATGCCTGTATTGCAGTTACATGAAAGTGAGACCTTTTTGTAAAAAAAATTGATTGTTATTGGAAGATAATTTAGTGATGCCAGTGTTTTCACACTAGCAGAATATGTGGGAGAGAGTTGCTATAGTTTGAGTACATTTACATTTATGCATTTGGCAGACGCTTTTGTCCAAAGCGACTTTTAAGGTACACATTTTACATTTTTTTGTCAATTCTTGCTTTCCCTGGGAATCGAACCCATGACCTTGGCATTGCTAACGCCACGCCCTACTGGTTGAGCTACAGGAAAACCATTAATAAAGTAATAATAAAGAGTAAAGAGTAATGTAATAAATGTGGTAGCTCATTCTCAGGGGCATTTTGACCCCCTCAGAATTTGCTGCCTTTCCTTATGGACTGTTTTATCAAGCCAGTACACATCTGTTCTACTGTAGCGTCCCATGTCCAAATGCTGACTCCCCACCGCAACTAAGTGGGTTCTAGCCCGGATGTAACGTGAATTGGGGACCGTTTTTTGAAACACTCAATTGTTATTAGAGGATGCTTTAGGTAAGCCAGTCTTAGTTCTTTACTCACATGCCTGTATTGTAGTTACATGAAAGTGAGACCTTTTTGTAAAAAAAACTCGATAGTTATTGGAAGATAATTTAGTGAGGCAAGTAGGGTGTTTTCACACCAGCTGAATATGTGGGAGAGAGTTGCTATATTCTGATTAAACTGTAATGCAATTCAGGTGGTAGCTCATTCTGAGGGGCATTTTGACCCCCTCAGAATTTGCTGCCTTTCCATATGGACCGATTTATCAAGCCAGTACACATCTGTTCTACTGTAGCATCCCGTGGTCAAATCCTGGCTCCCCACCGAAACCAAGTGGGTTCTAGCCATGATGTAACATGAATTGGAGATTACTTTTTTAAACGTTTTATTGTTATTAGCGGATGCTTTAGGAAGGCCGGTCTTACTTCTTTACTCACATGCCTGTATTGCAGTTACATGAAAGTGTACCTTTTTGGAAAACCCAATTGTTATTGGAAGATTATTTAGTGAGGCCAGTAGGGTGTTTTCACACTAGCAGAATATGTGGGAGAAAGTTCCTATAGTTTGAGTAAACTGTAATGCAATTCAGGTGGTAGCTCATTCTGAGGGGCATTTTGACCCCCTCAGAATTTGTTGCCTTTCCTTATGGACCGTTTTATCAAGCCAGTACACATCTGTTCTACTGTAGCATCCCAAGGCCAAATGCTGACTCCCCACCGCAACTAAGTGGGTTCTAGCCCGGATGTAACGTGAATTGGGGACCGTTTTTTGAAACACTCAATTGTTATTAGAGGATGCTTTAGGTAAGCCAGTCTTAGTTCTTTACTCACATGCCTGTATTGCAGTTACATGAAAGTGAGACCTTTTTGTAAAAAAAATTGATTGTTATTGGAAGATAATTTAGTGATGCCAGTGTTTTCACACTAGCAGAATATGTGGGAGAGAGTTGCTATAGTTTGAGTACATTTACATTTATGCATTTGGCAGACGCTTTTGTCCAAAGCGACTTTTAAGGTACACATTTTACATTTTTTTTGTCAATTCTTGCTTTTCCTGGGAATCGAACCCATGACCTTGGCGTTGATAACGCCACGCCCTACTGGTTGAGCTACAGGAAAACCAATAATAAAGTAATAATAAAGAGTAAAGAGTAATGTAATACATGTGGTAGCTCATTCTGAGGGGCATTTTGACCCCCTCAGAATTTGCTGCCTTTCGTTATGGATCGTTTTATCGAGCCAGCACACACCTGTTCTGCTGTAGCGTCCCATGGCCAAATGCTGACTCCCCACCACAACTATGTGGGTTCTAGCCAGGATGTTACGTGAATTGGGGACTGTTTTTTGAAACACTCAATTGTTATTAGAGAATGCTTTAGGTAAGCCAGTCTTAGTTCTTTACTCTTATGTCTGTATTGCAGTTACATGAAAGTGGACCTTTTTGGAAAAACTCAATTGTTATTAGAAGATTATTTAGTGAGGCCAGTAGGGTGTTTTCACACTAGCAGAATATGTGGGAGAGAGTTCCTATAGTTTGATTAAAATGTAATGCAATTCAGGTGGTAGCTCATTCTGAGGGCATTTTGACCCCCTCAGAATTTGCTGCCTTTCCTTATGGACCGTTTTATCAAGCCAGTACACATCTGTTCTACTGTAGCGTCCCATGGCCGAATGCTGTCTCCCCACCGCAACTAAGTGGGTTCTAGCCCGGATGTAACGTGAATTGGGGACCGTTTTTTGAAACACTCAATTGTTATTAGAGGATGCTTTAGGTAAGCCAGTCTTAGTTTTTTACTCACGTGCCTGTATTGCAGTTACATGAAAGTGAGACCTTTTTGTAAAAAAACCTCGATAGTTATTGGAAGATAATTTAGTGAGGCAAGTAGGGTGTTTTCACACTAGCAGAATATGTGGGAGAGAGTTGCTATAGTTTGATTAAACTGTAATGCAATTCAGGTGGTAGCTCATTCTGAGGGGCATTTTGACCCCCTCAGAATTTGCTGCCTTTCCTTATGGACCGATTTATCAAGCCAGAACACATCTGTTCTGCTGTAGCGTCCCATGGACAAATCCTGGCTCCCCACCGAAAGCAAGTGGGTTCTAGCCAGGATGTAACATGAATTGGAGATTACTTTTTTAAACGTTTTATTGTTATTAGAGGATGCTTTAGGAAGGCCAGTCTTACTTCTTTACTCACATGCCTGTATTGCAGTTACATGAAAGTGTACCTTTTTGGAAAAACTCAATTGTTATTGGAAGATTAATTAGTGAGGCCAGTAGGGTGTTTTCACACTAGCAGAAATTGTGGGAGAGAGCTGCTATAATTTCAGTTAACGGTAATGTAATACATGTGGTAGCTCGTTCTGAGGGGCATTTTGACCCACTCAGAATTTGCTGCATTTACTTATGGACCATTTTATCAAGCAAGTACATATTTCTTCTAGGAGGTCCATTGGCCAAAGCCTGTCTCCCCAACGAAGCTAAGCAGGTTCTAGCCAGGAAGTAACAAGAATTGGAGACCGTTTTTTGAAAAACTTGATTGTTATTAGAGGATGATTTAGGTAGGCCAGTCTTAGTTGTTTACTCACAGGCCTGTATTGCTGATACATGAATGTGAGACCTTTTTGGAAAAAAACTTGATTGTTATTGTAAGATTATTTATGAGGCCAGTAGGGTGTTTTCACACTAGCAGAATATGTGGGAGAGAGTTCCTATAGTTTGTGCAAACTGTAATGCAGTTCAGGTGGTAGCTCATTCTGAGGAGCATTTTGACCCCCTCAGAATTTGCTGCCTTTCCTTATGGACCGTTTTATTAAGCCAGTACACATCTGTTCTACTGTAACATCCCGTGGCCAAATGCTGACTCCCCACCACAACTAAGTGGGTTCTAGCCAGGATATAACGTGAATAGGGAACCGTGACTTGGTGACTTGGACTCGAGTCGACTCGACTCTCTATTTTTATGACTTTTGACTTGACTTGACAAAAAAAGAAAATACTTGAGACTTGACTCGGACTTGGAAGTTAAAGACTCTGGACTCAACTTGACTTGAGACACGATGACTTGAATGACTTGAGTGTTAATCACATCATGTTTTCAGTTTGAATATAAAATATATAAATTATTTAATTAACATAAAGTTGGCCCAGCTGGAGCGTAGACTGAGAATAGCGCAGTCATGACTGGATCACGACACTGTCATCAGTCATGCCCTCTCGTACCTTACGCACACCACGCTCACTTAGATCAGATATCACATCAACGTGTCAGCCAGCCCAGAGGGATACCGAGGGTCATCGTTTTCGGCTTCAACAATTATTCGCAAGATGGGAAAAGACGAACGTTACACACACGAACATTGCACGTTGCAAGACATGCAACATTAAAATCACGGACGGACAGCCAGACGACAACCTCCAGTATCATCCCTCATTTGAAGAGCCAGTCTGCCCAAAAAGGTTAGTTGGTAGTTAGCTAATGCATAGCTAAAGTAACCAATAGCCATTAACCCTCATACCATGTTGGGGACAAATGTGGTCAAAATAATTTAGATTTATTTTTTATAAAATACTTCCCCTGATCTGAGCGGTACGAGACTTTGCCACCTGAACACACACACAATAAAAATTACTCTATTCTAACGTTACAATGTTAAGTGAGTGGGAAAAATCTTGCGCGCGAGTGTGTGTGTGTGTGTGTGTGTAGGGTAGGGGCAATGTAAGGGAATAGAAAATACGGCTTGTAGAGTATAAAATCCATTACGCCTATGGAATGTCCCCATAAAACATGGAAACACTACGTGTGTGTGTGTGTGTGTGTGTGTGTGTGTGTGTGTGTGTGTGTGTGTGTGTGTGTGTGTGTGTGTGTGTGTGTGTGTGTGTGTGTGTGTGTGTGTGCCTGTTTATGTGGCTTATGAGGACACACATTTGTATAACTACATGGGTATTACACTGGTATTACACTATAAATGTGGTTTATGAGGACATTTCAAATGTCCTCATATTTCAAATAGCTTATAAAACATACTAAATTATGTTTTTTTTTTTTGAGAAAGTAAAAATGCAGAATGTTTCCTGTGATGGGTAGGTTTAGGTGTAGGGGGATAGAAAATAAGGTTTGTACTGTATAAAAACCATTACGCATATGGAGAGTCCCTGTAAACCGTGTGTGTGTGTGTGTGTGTGTGTGTGTGTGTGTGTGTGTGTGTGTGTGTGTGTGTGTGTGTGTGTGTGTGTGTGTGTGTGTGTGTGTGTGTGTGTGTGTTGATGAATGGCTTACATGTACATTGATTTGGTAGAAGACTCAAGACTTACTTTTCCTGTCTCATGGCAGAAGTAGCTGTAGGCCTAAGGTGACTGTGAGGTTTTTAATGTTAGACTTATTATCACGTGTACCTCTGCCTTGGTGGAACACTCGGATGCATTTCACATGTGTGTTAATTAATGCTCTTTTACCTTGTGTGTTAGTGGATCAACACCCCAGCCAACTCCATGATGAGCCTGAGAGACGCCCACTGGAGCTAAGAGTAGATTTACTTGTTACCAACACAAATGAACACACTAAAATGTAAACTGGAAAGCATAAAACAGACTTTTGTTCACTTCTTCTAACAGTATGGTTCATTTATTCATTATTGCCCTGACATTACCAACAATCTCTAGTCAGAAAAATATTTCTGATATGGATAACCAATACTTTTTTATATCTGAAAGCTGATAATCAATCAGCGGTCTTTCGAATCAGCTCTGACCGCGACTCTGGAAGACTTGGAGTTAAGCTTTTCTCTGAAAAAGAACAAAGAACGGCACTGAAGTCATTCTTAAAAAGGGAAGATGCGTTCTGAGTTTAGCCGACCGGATACGGTGAATGTTTAATCTATCAACAAGCTCTGTTTCACCTTCGTTGCTCTGGTTGGTGTAGCGCTATCCTATCGCGTGCAGAGGGAGTTTGAAAGACAACCGTTTATCCCGCCCCTCGGATTGAGCCCTGTCTATGGTGAGTTTCCAGACCAAACATCTTGATGTGGGTCTGGCTTGTCAGGCTAGTGAAGAGCAGCACCAGTAATGCCTATTGCAGATAGTCATGAAAGGAGCGCGGAGTTCAAGTTGTGACAGAACTATGTGATAAGGCTATCCTTAAACATCTCCGTCTATGTTTGTTGAATGACGATGCTGATCTTGATCTGACTGTTCTGACGGCAGCGCAGGATTCTTCAAACTGCTCTAACTGCAGCCAAAAAGATCATCTTTAAGATATGGCACGAGCCTACAATTTCAGCAGCCAAATTGTTGCTCTTAGAATTCAAATACATTGGCCTGTAAGAACTCACTACAGCGAGAATTAACAAAGCCAAACCAAAAACACTTAAAGGGGTACTTTAGTGCTGGGAAGATGAATCTGAAAGGAGCGTGGAGTGGCAATCAGTGTTAAAGACTGCACTGAGATCGAGCAGAAATGAGATACTGTGTGCACCACAATCAGAAACCAGAAGGAGATTGTTTACCACTTTTAAAAGTGCTGTTTCTGTGCTGTGATTGGGACGAAAAGCTGATGGAAGCGGTTCAAAAAGATTGTTTTGCCCTAGATGTGACTGCTGTTGCAAATTCCTTCTAAAGCAATTTGGCAATGAATGAGAGGTTTGATATTGGTCTGTAATTGTTCTGAATGGTGTTTTCAAGGTCGGACTTCTTTAGTATAATATTAGCTACCTTTGGATCAAGCGGAACATAATCAGTCGCAAGAGATCTATTTATAATATGAGTAACGGGTTGAAATAGTGGGGGCAGAAGGGTTTTTAGAAGGAATGTTGGAATAGGATCAAGAGTGCAGGTGGTAGAATTAGATTTAATAATAAGTTGTTCAACCACAGATGTATTTGTGAGTAAAAAAGTGGCGCGTGGAAGACCTATCAGACATGGAGTTGAAGAGGAAGAGGAAGTTGGAGAAAACGTTTGATAAATGTTATCATTTTTTTTATAAAACATTTACAGAGATCAACAGAGCAGGTAATAGCTACAGATGAGGGTTTAATCAGTTTGTTTATTTCAGAGGGAAAAAAAAACTTTTGATTTCCATTTGGCTTTGTTGATGACAGTAGAGAGATAGTCAGAGCGTGCCATGTGTAGTGCTTCTTTTTATTCAACTACTGAATCAGAAAAGACCATGGAAGGCACAAGAAGAGAGGATTTTTTTTTTTTGGTAGTTTTTGTTTAGTCTTTTGAGATGCCTACATTTTGTTTTCAAAACTCTTAGTTCAGGAGTGAACCAAAAGAGAAGTGAGACGGGACAGTTCTAGTTATTAATGGAGCAGGATCATCCAAAGCATTGCAAATATATTCATTATAGGTAGAAACGATCTCATCAGGATTCAGGAGGTTGAGTGAAGAAGGAAGAACATAGAGTTTTGGTGTTTTACAAAAGGGATTAGAAGTCAAAGACAATTAGTTTATGATCAGAAATGGCCAAATCATGACCCTGCACATGACCCTACACGTTTTCAATACCAACACTACAAAGCAAATCGAGAGTATGAGAGTGGGAAAATCAATATGCTGAGAAAGTAATCCAAAACAGACATAAAGTGTTTTGCAGAAGTACAATCAGAATCAACATGTATGTTGAAGTCACCTAGCATCATGATTCGATCATGCTGGGCACAGGCAAGAGTGAGAAGTTAAGTCAATTCAGAGAGAAAGTGTGTGTTATATCTAGGGGGTCTATAAATCAACATAAACAGTGGAGCAGGACCAGTGATAGACATTCAAAACTAGAAACAAGAACTAGAATACCTAAGAACCTGGGTGTGCCCTTTGATTCTAATCTTTCATTTGAAAGAAGTTTCTAGCATCTGTAAAACTGCATTTTTCCATCTTAAAAATATATCTACAATATATCTAAAACACAGCCAAATGCTGAACAGTTAGTTCATGCATTCATGACCTTGAGGCTAGATAACAAGGGGGAGGGATCAGACAATGACAGGAGCACATGCTCAACATCACAAAACCCACATGTGCACACAAGACAGGACAGGCACGTGACTGGTCAGGGACCAGAGCCACTAGACACTGGTCAGGGACTGGAGCCATCTCTAGACACTGGTCAGGGACCGGGGCCATCTCTAGACACTGGTCAGGGACCAGAGCCATCTCTAGAATCTGGTCAGGGACCGGAGCCATCTCTAGACACTGGTCAGGGACCGGAGCCATCTCTAGAATCTGGTCAGGGACCGGAGCCATCTCTAGACACTGGTCAGGGACCGGAGCCATCTCTAGACACTGGTCAGGGACCGGAGCCATCTCTAGAATCTGGTCAGGGACCGGAGCCATCTCTAGATACTGGTCAGGGACCGGAGCCATCTCTAGATACTGGTCAGGGACCGGAGCCATCTCTAGACACTGGTCAGGGACCAGAGCCATCTCTAGAATCTGGTCAGGGACCAGAGCCATCTCTAGACACTGGTCAGAGTCTTCTCTGGAATCTGGACTACTGAACTAGGGATCTGATTGAGTGTATCTATCTATCTATCTATCTATCTATCTATCTATCTATCTATCTATCTATCAGCTGATTGAGTGTTTTGAGGGAGCTGACCCACCCTGCGTCTCAATCAGCTCCCTAGTTCACTAGTCAGGACACTGATCAGGACATAAGTGAATGGGCTGACTCCCTGATCAGTGCCCTGACAACTGAACTAGGGAGCTGATTGAGACGCACCCCAAGTGTTTCACAAAACCTCAGTCTGCCCACCATTAATGTACAGGCAATGGTTTGATAAACAGGCAGGTAGTACAAACAAACAAACAAGGCAGGAGGGGCAAAAGTTAGTCCAAAAACAGGCAGAGTACAGATAACAAGATACACATAAACCAGGGATCAACACTCAGAGATGCAGCATAACACATACAAAACCTTGCAATGAATGACAAGGTGAACAGACTAGATATAGGCAGAGATAATGAGGTAAATGAGGCACAGGTGTAAACAGTGAGTGCGGATGGGTCTGGGCAAAGGATTATGGATGGTGTAGTCTATGAAGGGCTGAAAGTCTGGTTTGGAGTGCCCTCTGGTGGTGATCAGGGGCACTCACACTGGTGAATCAGTACACACATACATTTAGACAAATTAAAGGGATAGTTCACCCAAAAGTCATCATTTTCTCTTCATCAAGTTGTTCCAAACCTGCATGAATTTCTTTCTTCTGCTGAACACAAAGGAAGATATTTGGAAGAATGTTTGTATATAAGCAGATTTTGGGCCCCATTGACTACCATAGTAGGGGGGGAAATACTATGGTAGTCAATGGGGCCCAAGATCTGCTTATTTAGTGGCGTAACTTTGTTTTAAAACGTGGGTGAGACAGTCTCACGAAAATGCGTATACGAGTGGCATGCAAATGGTACGGCTACGCACTTTATGCCGGGGGTGGGGTAGCACTGCTAATACAATGTTATATCAGATGTAAAATATGTACAATAACAATTTGCAGAAAAAAATGTATTAAGTTGCCCAGAAATCATTTGTTGATATAGATCTCGTTTAATCTAAACATAATATAGTACCAAGATTTTTCGCGTGAATAAAGGCATAGATTTGCACACTTTTAATCCCTGGTCAAGTCTGGTAAACTTGTCAGAAGTTCTCGTTTCTAATCTGCCCTCGTATTTTTTTTCTCATCAAAACCAAATATCAACAGTGATTGTACCTCAAGAGCAGGGACAGTTTTTGTGCGTTTTGTTTCGTGATTTCCCCGGAACAAAAAGAAAGTCTTAGATTAAAGCACTCGTCATTGTGAGGACAGCACAAGCCACGAGAGAAATCTGCACCACTGATAACAGCGGTAACGAGCGCCTGATCGCCTCTTATTTAACAAACCAATGAAATGATGCTCTTCAAATTAACCAGAGATGTTGTGTTTGTATTAGTAAGGTTCATCCATGAAGCAAGATGTTTCAAAAAGTGGTGGGGACATGTCCCACCCGTCCCACCTGCAAATTACGCCTATGGCTTATATACAAACATTCTTCCAAATATCTTCCTTTGTGTTCAGCAGAAGAAATAAATTCATGCAGGTTTGGAACAACTTGATGGAGAGTAAATGCAGGGTTGCCAACTCTCAGCGAGACACACAGGCTTTCAGGTTCTGTGTCACGCTCTCACGCTGCCCAACTTCATCTCACGCCAAATTGCCAAACCTGCTTTTTTACAAAGCTAGGCCTATAGCTTTTATATTTATTATTACGTTTTAATACGAAATTCAAGCAATGAATAGCGTTTTGGTGCTAATGTTAAAGCCAGAGGTTTTGAAAAGCAGAGTTGCAACATGCTCTCATCTCCCGGGGGCGCGCGCAGTCACGTGGTACAAGGAGCGCTCTAAATAGTTCCAGCGCGGTGTCAATGCATTTGAGAGGCTTAAGCGGATACACAACAGCTTCACTATACAGGTGTTTGCAGCAAGTTTTAGTAAACAGTACAGCTTGTGCATTGATTATTAAGTCAGCCATATTCACAGGATCGTTTTGTTATGGAGAGTGATAGAGATGCAACATTGTTAACATTAATTTTATTCTTGCATTTAGCCCTCAGGTATTTATAATAGGTCACACTCATAGATGAAAAATGTGACCATACACCGTTACTATTTTTCAATTAAATAAGTGTTCTATATTTTAGTAATGTTTATTGAATATTTTGAAGAGATCTATAGGCTACTAAATAGGCTACTATTTGTGCAATAATTATTTTCAAGTAATGACCACTTATAATATATTTCTTCTAATATTTTGTATTATTTATATTTCAATTTGTGTAGTAATTAACGTTAAAATAGAGAATTCCAATTCAAAGAGGTAAATTAGATTCATTTTGCTGCTTAAAAAATAATATTGTATAATAATATATGTTAATTTGTAATGCCATTATTTGCCTTATGGCTTTTTAATAAATGTATCTAATCTAGTTGCTCAAAAACTTCCATTTCAGTCTTCCAGTTCTCTCTCTCTTTCTCTCTCCCCCCCCCACCCCCTCCCCAATTTTCATTTTTGGGTGAACTAACCCTTTAAATAATAAGTAGGAAAAAATAATATACATTTAAATGCCAAGGAGAATGCATCTCTCTCTCTCTCTCTCTCTCTCTCTCTCTCTCTCTCTCTCTCTATATATATATATATATATATATAAATAATATACCAATGAAATATATATATCTACCATATTATATATATATATATATATATATATATATATATATATATATATATATATATATATATATATATATATATATATATATATATATCAGAAAACCTCATTAAGGCATAGCTTGCACAGAGAACTGTCTGTCTGTCTGTCGTCATGTTCTGTCTGTCATGTTGAGCTGTAAAGTTTAAGTTTCTGTTTACTTTCCCAGGGACGCTGTCGTATAGGGTCGATTATAACACACACACATTCTCCTCGCTCGAGCCACATCACATTACAAACGAACAAAAGACTTCACGCGCGAGTTTGTTCCTCAGCAACACTTTTTTTCTTCAGTAGCTTTGGAGAGCTTTTCGTTCTGAAATTCACGTTTTGTTTTAGAAACGGACAATAGTTCATACATCATGAGAATCCAAACGATCTTGTTTTTAATTCTAAATGCGCACACATGCACGGCCAATTCCAACGGTAAGTTATGCATGATAAAATAACCTAATGCTTATAATTACAAGTGACGACTTTTGGTATATTTTTTACTGTTGCACTTTAACGCGAATAACTGCAATTGAGCTACATTTTATTATCTTTCTATTACTGTCTCTGTGCTCAAATGAAATAATATAGGCTTATTATCCTTTTAATTTTTCATTATTAACCCTCATGAGTCTGAGCTGTTTTGGGGCTCTTTAGAAGTTTTGACATGCTCTGACATTTGTGCTTTTTTCAGTTTCTTAGAGAGCTTTGACTGATAGACATTTTCTGTGACTGTGAAGAAAGTAAACCTAGGGTCAACTGTTGACAGCCTTTATTAAATGAACTTGTCTAAGAAAACGATTAAAACATATAGCCTAATTTAGCCTATATTTTGTTAAGCATTTTCTTAGACAAGTTGATTCACTGAAGGCTATAACTGTAGGTAAATACGTTTATTAAATTCATTGAAGCCTATATTCATTATTCACGTGAGGGAACGCCCTCGCGTGAAGGAATGTGTTTTTTTCTTCTTCTATGAAACAAAATTTAAATGTTTCTAATAGTGACACACCAAATTATAGTGTGAAAAATGTCCAGAATTTTCGTGTTATTTCGTTTTTAACAAAAATTACATTTGTACCAAGGGGACGCCAAAATGTCCCATTCTGAAAAAAAGCTATTTGCTTTATACATGCACAACAAAATCAGAGTACAAGCACTTTTAACTTAAAATTCAAAAGACAAACCAAGTAGATATCATAATATATGAATATTAGCCATGCTGAAAATAAGCCTATTTGAAAAAAATATATTAAAACAATATTCTTAAGCATACCTGTACTTTTTCTTACATACTGCTAATCCTCGCTTTTATAAAAGATAAATTGTCTGGGCAAAATGACTGTGACTGAAGCCTACTTGTTTAATTAAGTGTCGTGGAATCACTGCTTTCCGGCATGTTCCAAACATTTGCACTAGCCATTTCTATGCAACGCTGATGATAAAATGTGCGACTCAGATGAATTCTATTGAAAATGTAGTAAAACACTACGTAGCCTGGTTAAAACCAGACCATTCTCAGTAGTAACAGAGTTGTACATTTGCCAGAAGTTGTCTGGGCTTTCCCAGGCTACAGAGAAAGTTGAACATGATCTAAAACAGCCGCTAAAATGACTCATAACAAGTAGGGAAAACATCATCCTGCAAGCTTTTTAAACTCATGATGACCACATTTAATAGAATTTATTACATTCTATTGTATTTATTGTGGTGAATTTGGACTAGTTGTAGAATTTATAATAGATAATCAGTTAAGGGAATAGATTTTTCACTAAAGCTGTATATTACACCTGTGGCATGATGTAGCTATAGTTTCTAACTGTGTTGCTATTTTTCATAATGCTACAGATTTAAAAAAGAAAGAAAAAAGTTAACATTGGCCTACATGGTAATGAGGAGCCATCAATGTTCTTGTAAATAAACCCTTGTTGTATTAAATGCTATAGTTAAACAATTACAAGAATTATGTTAGTTAAGGCTGAATATAAGTTAGAAAGAGCTTTCAAATATGGCAGTGGCTATTTGCACTAAGGGTAACTCATTTGCACTAAAGGGTTTACTAGGTGAAAATAGTTATATATTCTATTTACACCATTTATAAAGTTGCAGTTCTTTGTAATATAAATAGTAATTACATGTAATTTATAGTTTATTTTGACAGATACATATTATTTGCACCTCAGTATTGCTGTACATTAACAGGATGCAATAATAAGAGCAGGGGAATCTGGCTTCCCAATACATTTCAACAACCGTAATCAAGAGGCCTGGTTGCCATCGTTGCTATGTTTAGACTGAAGTCATCAAAACCTTGCCGTATAAACATTTAAGAGCAAGATCCGAATTTGACTGCGGTAAGAGAAGGTGTGTGTGTGTGTGTGTGTGTGTGTGTGTGTGTGTGTGTGTGTGTGTGTGTGTGTGTGTGTGTGTGTGTGTGTGTGTGTGTGTGTGTGTGTACTCATAGTGTGCAAATATTGAGTTATTAAAGTTCACACCAAAAATATGTCAACATGCCCATCTTGGCAAGTATGAACTGGATCTGTGCATTATGAGACAAAGGTAAAGAAGCCTACTCCAGCTGTCAGTGTTTTTAATGTTAATCCAACAACAAATGACAAATGAATCACTCACTGATCTTGAGTAACTTTTGTAACTTCAATAATGATGACATTTTATTTCATTTATACAGTGAAGATTATAATAGGCAGTGTTAATTTATATTTTTATGCTTTATTAAATTACGGTACTTGAAAACTACTGTTAGATTCCTGAAAAAACTGAAAAGCACTGGGAAGGAAGGAGGCGGGAGCCGGCGAACATTTAAAAAACTCTAATCAAACAAAATAAACAAACTGAAAGTAACGCGGGCAGCCCCTCACGGACGACTGCCCGCACACACATAAAACGGAAAACAACACAACTCAGAATCCAGGCCTGGACCTCTCT
Source organism: Pseudorasbora parva (assembly GCF_024679245.1). Taxonomy (NCBI): domain Eukaryota; kingdom Metazoa; phylum Chordata; class Actinopteri; order Cypriniformes; family Gobionidae; genus Pseudorasbora; species Pseudorasbora parva. The sequence continues at coordinate 9,597,259 of NC_090189.1, read as the reverse complement.
CGTCTTCCACTGTCATCGCTCCTCCATTTAAGCTTCCGTCACTCCATCGTTAGACAAGACCGGTGTGGCACGCTGCTGGCGCTCATTACCACTCGTCACCGGCCTGCTCTCACGGTCCCACGCCTCGCTGCTTGCCACAGCCAGGCTCTTAAAACTCTTAAGGCTTTTAAAAATAAGGGAAAGTAAGCTGGATTTTTTATGAATTGCCAGCTATAGACAATAGACCATGTTATAATGTCACATTGCTCAAGGCCCTGATAGAAAGATGTTCACAGAATTCCTAGGAAACGGCTTGTGGTTTTTTGTTTTCGCTTTTTAAGCATTCCTTTTGTGTATTTGATTACAGATAGTGCTGAACACAGATTTGTTGAGACTGCAGAAGTCGTTATTCCAGTTTGTCCACCTGTTAATGAGGAGCACTTAAGAGTTATAGTATTAAGAGATCCTCTAAATACTGTCTATACTTTTGTTCTGAAACCAGAAAAATAGAAGGGGACAAGACCAGTTTTAATCAATTAAGATTAAGGGTTCTCAACTGGGTTTACTTTTTTATGCAGATTACAGGTACTGGTCATATAATTAGAATATCATCAAAAAGTTTTATATTCATCCATTACACACAGACTGATATATTTCAAATATCAATCTCTTTTAATTTTGATGATTATACCTGACAACTAAGGAAAATCACAAATTCAGTATCTCAGAAAATTTGAATATTACTTAAGACCAATACAAAGAAAGGCTTTTTAGATATCTTGGCTAACTGAAAAGTATGAACATGAAAAGTATGAGCATGTACAGCACTCAGTGGGTCTCCTTTTGCCTGAATTACTGCAGCAGTGTGGCGTGGCCTGGAGTCGATCAGTCTGTGGCACTGCTCAGGTGTTATGAGAGCCCAGGTTGCTCTGATAGTGGCCTTCAGCTCTTCTGCATTGTTGGGTCTGGCATATCGCATCTTCCTCTTCACATTATCCTATAGATGTTCTATGGGGTTAAGGTCAGGCGAGTTTGCTGGCCAATTAAGAACTGGGATATCATGGTCCTTAAACCAGATACTGTCCAGGTGACAAGTCCTGTTGGAAAATTAAATCTGCATCTCCATAAAGTTGGTCAGCAGCAGGAAGCATGAAGTGCTCTAAAACTTCCTGGTATACGGCTGCGTTGACCTTGGACCTCAAACAACACAGTGGACCAACACCAGCAGATGGCGTACCACCCCAAACCATCACTGACTGTGGAAACTTTACACTGGACACAACATGAATTGTGTGCCTCTCCTCTCTTCCAGACTCTGGGACTGATTTCCAAAGGAAATGGAAAATGTACTTTCCTCAGAGAGCATAACTTTGGACCACTCCAAAAAAGTCCTTTTTGTCTTTAGCCCAGGCAAGACACTTTTGACACTGTCTGTTGTTAAATAGAGGCTTGACAAAAGGAATGTGACAGCTGAAACCCTTGTCTTGCATACGTACAGTATGCAGTCCGCTCTTTGTGAATCTCCCCCACATTTTTGAATGGGTTTTGTTTCACAATCCTCTCCAGGGTGTGCCCAGATAGCATGGTGACATTGATTCAATGTTGAAATTCCATCAGAATCATCCTTTTGGTTGAGGTTGAAATTTCAATGCTAATTAATATTGGATCAATGTTGAAAATTCAATGCTAACACCATACTGGACCAATGTTGAAAATTCACTGCTAAATAATATTGGATCAATGTTGATAATTCCATGCTTTTCAGTGTTGAAAAGACAAACATTGAATCAATGCTGATGTTTGGTCATCTTAATTCTCCACTGGTGAGGCTTACGGTCAATCTATCTGTCACATTATTCAACATGTTAAGGCAAGTCCAAATCAATTGGGTACATTTGTGTGAATGTGAGCTCATTTATTATCCTCAAAGGACACGATGAGTACACCAACGAGTGTGTGGATTAACAAAGAATACATAAATGTAAATTTTGTAATTGTAAGCCTTTCACGAGTTCACACTTACATCAATTAAATAGAGTGAAGATTATGCGTATTTGGCGCGCTGTCCGGGGAGGGCTCCGGGCTCGGAGAATTTGCCCGAACCCAGAGCATTAAATCATGTAGAATGTACATGCATTTCATTATTTATCTAAAGAATACAGAGTTAATAAAGAATTTAGAATATTTGTCCCTATCGAATGCGCCATAATCCAATCCAGCAGGTGGCGGTAATGCACCTTCAAGACATCCACCAATCAGATCAAAGCAAGCGCAGCTGAACAGACTTCAATCGCGAAAAAGAGACACAGGACAACGACCGTGTTTTTTAGAGGTAAGTGGCCTACACAAATATAATTATAAAATTCATCTCAATTTTAATTTAGTGTTTTTATTCATCTTTATGTTTTACAACTTGTGTGCTTCTCCTGAGCGAGTTAGAGTGAACTGCAATGTTAATAATAGTCACATGAACGCCCTCGTAAGTTACACAACCAATGGCCAGGATAATCTTAATACATTGAGTTTCAGTTTGTTTTTCACCAAACCATATCATATTTGTATTCATTTTTTCTTCTTAAGATTGGCATATACACTGTGAATTGCGTCCGAATTCTGACTCGTGCAACTCTTTTTTTCTTTTCTTTTTGTTGTGCGTCGTTTGTTATGATGTTTTCATCTATTTTATGAGATGATTTTAGTATTAAAAAGATTAATCTGTGCGTGCAACGAGTAAAATTTGAATTTGTGGAAACGGTGCTGCACATGTATTCATTGACTTGTGAGTCGATCCTATTTGATTCATTTGGATTTTGAGACCATATAGGATCGACTCACAAGTCAATGAATGCGCGGATCCACAAACGTATCTTACTCGTTGCACACACAGATGAATCATTTAGAATCATCCTATATTTGTCCAGTGTATAAATGAGAGGCTATCGGAAGGTTAGATGAATTTCTGGCTTGTCAGTAATTGTGAGAGTACCTCACAGCTGAAGCAGAACTAGAACTGATTGACCTGTTAGCGGTGAGGGGAAATACAATCAGCTCAGCTCTGCTTCAGCTGCGAGATATCGGCACGAGAGCAGATCACAATTACATCATTACAGTTTAATCTTTAATGCAGCAAGAAAAAAGAAAAGAGTGAGATCTTTAAGTTCTGTAGGCAGCTATATCAAACTACAGAAATTTAGTAAACAGTTGTCCCTCCAGTTCGTGTTGTAAATGGAAAAAAAATCTCTTCCAAACCACCATGTAGCCTATACAGCTCCTCTTTTATTTTCTTAATTTAGCTATTTGGTCTTTCATTTACTTGTTTCATTTTCACACTTTATTTATTTACTATTAAATACAATAATATTATTCGATAAAACACCAGATATATTCACTTTGCTTTTTCATTCATTGTGTGTCTGCAGGTCCTTTAAAGTCTATACTAAAATGCATTAAATAGTTCTGAATTTAATGTTACCGTTTTAACTGGGATATCAAGATTTTGATAAAATTTCAAGTTTCACTTCATTTTGTAGTAGGCTATATTTGTAATGTATAATTAATCACATTTCCAAATATTTACTAACTTCTTGTTGTTTTAGATGCTGTGAATGCTGATAATAAGAGGCATCAGAGTTTATCTTTGCTGGGACGGTGCAGAACTGGCTCCATTACATCCTGAAAGGCTTCGGGCATTGCTCATGGTGGAACCCCCTGAGTTTGGAGTATTATTCTTTCTTCTACCTTCTTTCTTTCAGTCGTACTGTCTCATTTCTGTATTTATTGGCAAGTTTACATTTGTATTTACTTCCATTTTGCAGATGCACGTTGTCGTGTTTTTCCAGGCTCTTCTCATTTGTGTCATAAATTCAGATGTAATTGTTTTAAGTCAATGTGAGATTTCCTGTTGTAACTGTGGGGCATAAATAAATACATTTGCATCTAAACTGAAGGATGGTGTTTACTTTGAGTGACTTTATGATGCAAAATCATATCGACTGCAGCCACACATGGTCTCTGATTAAAATGAATAAAATAAAGAGACAAATTAACTGGCATAGAATCCTGCTGTACATAAAGCCAGATTGATCTATTTTTCATTGTTGAAATAACATTATTTCACGGTGCAAACCTGATGAAAAATCAATGTTATATTTCAATATTGATTCAATGATATTTTGATTGATGCATTAACATTGATTCAACATTGATTCACTTAAATATGTGGTTTAATTTTAGTTGTTAAACTATTGATTTTAAGCCCATCTTGATCTATTTTCCATCGTTGAAATAACATTATTTCAGGGTGCAAACCTGATGAAAAATCAACATTCTCAACATTGACATCTCAACATTGATTCAATGATATTTTAGTTGATGCATTAACATTGATTCAACGCTGATTCACTGTTTGTCTGCTATCTGGGTGGTTATCCTTATTGCTTCACCTCTCTATTAATGTGCTTAGACACAGAGCTCTGTGAACAGCCAGCCTCTTTTGCAATGACCTTTTGTGTCTTGCCCTCCTTGTGCAAGGTGTCAGTGGTCGTCTTTTGGACAACTGTCAAGTCAGCTGTCTTTACCATGATATTGTATCCTACAGAACTAGACAGAGAGACCATTTAAAGGCCTTTGCAGGTGTTTTGAGTTAATTAACTCATTAGACTGTGGCACCAGGTGTCTACAATATGGAACCTTTTCAAATATTCTAATTTTCTGAGATACTGAATTTGGGATTTTCCTTAGTTGTCCGTTATAATCATCAAAATTAAAAACAATAAAAATAAACATTTGAAATGTATCAGTCTGTGTGTAATGAAGTAATATAATATGTTAGATTAACTTTTTTAATGGAATCAGTGAAATAAATCAACTTTTTGATGATATTCTAATTATAATGACCAGCACCTGTATACATCCGACAGAATAAAAAAATCTATACATTTGTATTTAAAGGCTATTTGCTTAAAATATCCAAAAACCACTAGAACAATGTTTTATATTTTGTTGACTTGTGCACCTACATTATCCTAAATGTTTTCAAGAATTACAAGAAGTTTAATAAGCAGTTTTTACCGGGACACGGATCGTGTCCACGCTTTGCCTATCAATGACATCATACCGGCGTTACGCTTGATTTCTGGTTTGTTTTGTAGAAAACGCAAAGACGCTTTAATATATTGTGTTTCATTCGTTTGTTTGTAACAATTATATATTATTATATTATTGTCTACTAAGATATTTCACTGATGGTGTTGTGTTTTTGATTACAGAGACTTTTGTTTTTCTACTTTTTGAAGTTAAACATGCAGAAGTGACATATCCATCTAACAGCACTGATCTGAATGCAACAGAACGCATATCCAGCATCTCAGAAGAGGCTTCTCTCTATCTCAAAGGCTTGATGTTCACACGCATCATGCCCTCGTTCTACATCTTCATCATCCTCATTAGTTTGCCCCTGAACGCTTTGGCCTTGGTGATGTTCACCTGTAGGATTCGAGAGAAGAAACCAGCTGTGATCTACATGTCTCACCTGGCGTGTGTGGACCTGCTCTTCACCCTGCTGCTGCCTCTGAAGATCCACTACCAGCTGAACGCTTCAGATTGGGTGTTCGGTGAGGTGGCGTGTCGTGTGCTCAGTGCAGCTTACTACTGCTACATGTACTGCTCCATACTGCTCATGATGTGCATGAGTGTGGACAGACTGCTGGCCGTGGCGTTTCCCGTCTTCTCTTTAACCTGGAGGAGCGCAAGGAAAGCCACGTGTGTGTGTGTGCTGGTCTGGCTGCTGGCGCTCGCTGGTACGGGGCCGCTTCTCTCGATGAGACAAACGCTCAAGGTTAATGATGTGGGCGTCACTTGTCATGATGTGCCTATAAATGAGCTATACAATCAGCTATACATGTACCTGTTCTCCATCCTCTCCTGTCTTTACTACTTTGTGCCACTCATTGTCACCTTAATCAGCTACATTATCATCATATATGTGCTCAGTGGCAAGTCTAAGCAATTAGCAAAATCATCTTCAGGCAACCGAAGCAGAGCTGTGATTATGGCTATTGCCGTGCTGATTGAGTTTGTGATGTGTTTTGCTCCAACCAATGGCATCCTGTTGTACCACTGTGTTCGTTTAGCTACTGGAGAGGATGGAGATTCATCATACGTTGCTTACCTGTTGGCTGTGTGTTTGGGGAGCGCAAGTGTTTTTCTGGATCCTCTTCTGTACTACTACGGCTCGTCTCAGTGCAGAAAGCAAATCAGATCTGTGTTTTGTTGGAAAAGAGCAAAACCAAATCTATCAAGATCAAGCACTCGCACAGGATCCACTTTCAAGACTTGTCAATATCAGTCTAGTGTAAATTATTCAGAAAAAAATTTTAACAACTAAACAACAACTGAATCTATTACATTTTGATTGTCAGACAATTACAAAATCATACAAATAATGGCTTAAGACTATACTTGTACACATAAAATGAAGAAATAATAAAACAGATAATATAATGTTATTATATGAATATTTTGTCAGCATTTTCTGAAAGTTAAGCACCTTTCACTGGCCATTTGTAAAGAATAAAAAAAAATGATTATATAATATAAAAGAAATCAAAGTATGTGAAAATGTATAAATATTTGTGCATATATTTTATAACTGTGTGAACTGAATGGAATTATTTACAATATGTGGACTATTTTTTAAAGCTCATTTTTTCTATTCTAAAAAAAATGAATTATGTTTTCAAAACTGTCATGTTTCACTGTCACTGTCATGTAGGCCACAATGAACTATTGTGTGAAATATTGATTGAAGTAAAAAGTCTCCCGTATATCATAGTGAATGGAGGAATAATACACTTTTCTCAGCTCCTTGTAAGAAAAGTGAAATGCTAATATATCAGAGGTGTAGTGTAATAAGGTTGGTCTGTTTTCCTATAATTATCTGTTGAACAACCTCATTCCATAGTTCACGATTTACAGGTCTGAACATGTTATTTGAATGTGCTAATAAACTACTGTATTTCAAAGATTTAAAAATATGTATAATTGTGTCACTGACACTGTCACCCATTTATGAAATCATTCCTTCTTAAATCAAACTAATTGTATAATGAGTAGAAAAATTATGTGTTCAACTAATGTGATTAAAGTGGTTATATTCAGCCCACCAAATGCGGGTAGATTTCCACTGTGGCAGGTAAACAGTCACTCCCACTAGTCACTTTGGCGGGTTGAATATAATTTCAGCCTACAGCCAAATTAATATCATGCCTTCACTAAATGCAAATTAATCTTGCATGAACACAGTCGGGTAATAACTTGTGTCAGAATATTACGACCAAGCATTCAGCAGCCTAAATACCTCTGTCATTAATGTTAATCAAACAAAAGATGTGAAATAAATGTATATAGGCCTATTAAATAAACCTTCTGTATCTGAAAATAAAATAAAAAAATAATTGTGATCTCACCTAAAGGATTCTCACCTAAAGGATTATTAGGAACAATTTCTCATTAGTTCAATTATCTAATCAACCAATCACATGGCAGTTGCTTCAATGCATTTAGGGGTGTGGTCCTGGTCAAGACAATCTCCTGAACTCCAAACTGAATGTCAGAATGGGAAAGAAAGGTGATTTAAGCAATTTTAAGCGTGGCATGATTGTTGGTGCCAGACGGGCCGGTCTGAGTATTTCATGATCTGCTCAGTTACTGGGATTTTCACGAACAACCATTTCTAGGCTTTACAAAAAATGCTGTGAAAAGGGAAAAACATCCAGTATGCGGCAGTCCTGTGGGCGAAAATGCCTTGTTGATGCTAGAGGTCAGAGGAGAATGGACCGAATGACTGAGGCTGATAGAAGAGCAACTTTGACTGAAATAACCACTCATTACAACCGAGGTATGCAGCAAAGCATTTGTGAAGCCACAACATGCACAACCTTGATGCGGATGGGCTACAACAGCAGAAGACCCCACCGGGTACCGCTCATCTCCACTACAAATAGGAAAAAGAGGCTACAATCCTATAAAAGCTATCCTATAAATATGGGCCAACATTTCCAAAGAATGATTTCGGCACCTTGTTGAATCAATGCCACATGGAATTAAGGCAGTTCTGAAGGTGAAAGTGAGTCAAACACAGTATTAGACAGATGTCGCGGCTGGGTGGGAAGATGGCGCCTGCCTGTGAATGGGGCATGCCGTCTGCCGCTCTCTGTCATATTCGTTATGTGGTTATTATTATGCTCTCTCTTGCCTTTAAATTACGCTGAATCTCTCGTCTATGATCGTCAGACTCTTCTTGGCATATGCAACAACTACATGGATGTATTTAAAGCGAAAATAGGAACTTTCGTCGACTACGCACAAGGAAGTATCTTACGCGATATTCCAGATTTTCTTCGTCGCCAGCCATTGGATATTATCCCGAGGAAACGCCGCCGACGGTGCGGCAAACGCGGCGGTGTGGTTGTCAGATTAAAGATCTACCTACGCGCTGGCCTTCCACTTGGCTTCGCTCGGGATCTGGGCCGCTTTGCGACCTGGTGTTCGCCGGTCCTGTCATCTCGATGTCTCACAACTATTCCAGCTGACTATCCTGCTCCTCCCTCTTCTCCAATTGGACTTCCTCATGACTCTGCTTCTCGGATTATCATTCGTCCTCGTCCGGACGGAGTAGACACCGCCAATCTTCGCTTTCTGAGCAAAGCCCCGGTCTCGCACTGCACTCAAACGCTACACTCTCTCCGAAAATGCCGCTGATAAACGTACACTCACTGGTAAACAAGACTTTTATTCTCAATGATTTTATCTCATCTCAATACCTGGACTTCCTGTTTATCACCGAAACTTGGGTGAAGGTAGGAGATTTAAGCCCTTTTTCAGAACTTGTTCCTACTGACTATAGTTTCTATAACTCTCCCCGTCCTGTTGGACGAGGTGGAGGACTCGCTATAATCACAAAGAAAAACTTTAGTTCCCGGTGTCGAATGTTACCGTCTGCAAATTTCACGAGCTTTGAAGTACAGCTATTACTACTTGACTGGTATGACCACATTGTTTTAGCTCTGATATATCGGCCACCGCATACAACTAAAGGCTTTATAGCAGAACTCACAGAGCTTATAGGTGATCTCATCACTAACTATGATCGGATCATTTTACTAGGTGATTTTAATGTCCATGTGTGTTGCCCATCGGAACAATTATCGGCCGAGTTCGTGTACATCATTGACTCTTTTAATCTAACACAATGGGTTACACTTCCTACACATAACCAAGGTCACACTCTGGACTTAATTTTGTCTTTTGGTCTACTGATTACTGACAGTGAAGTGATTGAATCTCTCATTTCGGATCACTACCCTATCATATTTAAAATGTCTCTCCCTGCCATCTCCTATAAAGCAGTGTCTGACACAAGACTGACCCGTGTTAACTCACCACTGTTCTGTGAGGATTTTACTAAGCTTTATAATGAAGCCAGCCTCACTGTCACTTGGATCCACATTAGCTGAACTAGATGCTGAACAACATTATGAAGTTTTAAACTCTGTATGGCTTGATGTCTTGAATGTGGCTGCTCCTTTTAAGTCTTTTAAGCCTAAACCTAAATCCGAACCATGGGTAGATCAAAAAATTCGCACTCTAAGACAATCCTGTAGGAAAGCTGAACGAAAATGGAAAAAGGACAAACTACAAATCGCTTTTTGATATTCTTAAAAACTGTTTGACTGTGTATCAATGTGCTGTAAAAGAAAGCCAAGTCTCTCTACTTCTCAAATTTGATTGATAAACACCACCAAACTCCTAAAATTATTTTCTCGGTTATAAATTCAGTGTTAAATCCCCCTGTAACTACTTTTCAAAACCCTACTTCTAAACTTTGTGATGATTTCTTGAGATATTTCAGTGAAAAAGCGATGAATCTGAGGGCCCAGATACAAGCAGCTGATCATGACATCTTGCCGCCTGGAAACCCACCTGCCGTTTGGTCCACTTTTAACGCTGTCTCTTTACAATCACTTAAGGAAGTAATTGTAAAACTTAAACCCACTCTTTGTCCCTTTGATACTATACACCCTCGTTATGTGAAGCAATTGATCGACATTATTGGACCGGGACTGGTGTCCCTGTTAAACAAATGTCTGCATTCAGGATCTGTCCCAGACAGCTTAAAAATGGCCATGGTCACTCCAGTTCTAAAGAAACCCGTACTGGATGCTACTGTCTTAGACAATTTCCGACCTATATCTATTTTACCTTTTATTTCTAAGGTGATGGAAAAAAAATTGTTTTTTACAGCTCCAATTCTTTTTAGCAAATAATCATATCTACGAGACATTTCAGTCTGGGTTCAAAATCATGCACAGTACCGAAACTGCCCTTGTCAGAGTCCTCAATGACATCCTAATGGCTACTGATTCAGGCGAGTCTGTTGTTTTAGTAATGCTTGATCTATCCTCTGCCTTTGATACGGTTGATCACGAGATTCTTGTCTCTCGCTTGGAATCCTGTGTCGGGCTCCAGGGGGAGGTTCTAAGTAGGTTTAAATCTTTTTTAAATAATCAAAGCTTTTCAGTTAAAGTTGGTAACTTCACCTCTGATTCTAGCATTCTAAGCTGCGGTGTTCCTCAGGGTTCCATTCTAGCTCCTACCCTTTTCTCTCTTTACTTGCATCCACTAGGCTCTATCTTTAGAAAACACAGTGTTTCCTTCCACTGTTATGCAGATGACATGCAAATCTATCTGCCTATAACAAGGAAAGAAAAATCTGCTCTCCGTACTTTATTAGCATGCCTGGACAATGTTAAATCATGGCTTTCCAATAACTTTCTTTCCCTAAACTCAGATAAAACGGAAGTCATTATCTTCAACCCTTCTGACTCGATAACATATCATCAATTCGATCTCGAGACATTAAAGGGATCCCCTGGTGTTGAGACTTGTATGGCTTAATATAACATAAATGATGTCTCTTACTGAATTATGTAGTAGAAAACCCATGAAAGATCTACGTTATTTTAAAAATCGATTTTATATTTGGACCATGGGCGGCGCCATTTTGTTTGCGTTCTAGGTTGATGACGTAGAGTGGTTGAACTCCTCAATCAGCTGGCGTTACCCGTAGCTATTTTTACCACAACGCAACTCGAAAATTGTTTCAGAGTTAAACAAAACCAATGAATTCCTTTGTAATTATACTTAAAGCACACTCAAACATACATGTGCACACAAACTCACCTACACAAGTCACAAACAGATCGGCGGGCGCGCACACGACAGGCTCTGACTCAATCGAGATGTTGGGCTGCTCAGTCTCCACGACAGGGGCTGAATCTGAAATCGACCCTATACCCTTAAATAGGGCATTATTTGAAGGGACGGACATTTGTAGTGTTGTCCGACACCATAGTGCATGTTCGAGTGCAGTCATTCAGTCTCACGTTCCACCGCAATAACGAGTAAAGCCGATTTACAAACAGCTGTCCGACTTCACGCACTCAAACATACATGTGCACACAAACTCTCTCTCTCACACAGACTCTCACACACACCCCAACAGATCGGCGCGAACACACACACACACCCCAACAGATCGGCGCGAACACACACACACCCCAACAGATCGGCGCGAACACACACACACACGCACGCACTGCGCGCGCATACATAACCCTCAATCTATTCCCTGTGTTGATATCCTGTTCAACACATCCTGTTCCCTAGATAGACTGTTGATAGTAGATTAACTATAATGCCTAATGTGACCAGCAGAGGGAAATATCTAGGTAGGACGATGGGATAAAGTAACGTGAGGAAGAGAGGCAGGATGTTTTGGTGATGATGCATGCGATTGAGACAGAGCAGTCAGGTGTGTGTGTGCGCGCCCGCCGATCTGTTTGTGACTTGTGTAGGTGAGTTTGTGTGCACATGTATGTTTGAGTGTGTTTTAAGTACAATTACAAAGCAATTCATTTGTTTTGTTTAACTCTGAAACAATTTTCGAGTTGCGTTGTGGTAAAAATAGCTACGGGTAACGCCAGCTGATTGAGGAGTTCAACCACTCTACGTCATCAACCTAGAACACAAACAAAATGGCGCCGCCCATGGTCCAAATATAAAATCGATTTTTTAAATAACGTAGATCTTTCATGGGTTTTCTACCACATAATTCAGTAAGAGACATCATTTATGTTATATTAAGCCATACAAGTCTCAACACCATGGGATCCCTTTAAGTTCATTTATCTCTCCCAAAGTGAGGAATTTGGGAGTGGTTTTTGACAATTGCTTGAAATTTGATAAGCAAATAAGCACTGTTGTCGGTTCTAGTTTTTTCTATCTTCGCTCTCTCTCTAAAATTAAATCTTTCCTTTCTGAGGGCTCTCTAGAGACTGCTATCCATGCCTTCATAACATCGCGACTGGACTATTGCAATTCCCTTTATTACGGGATCTCTAAGGCACAAATTTCCAGGCTACAAGTAGTTCAAAATGCTTCAGCTAGATTTCTTAAGAGGCGTAATAAATTCGATCACATTACGCCCCTGCTGAGATCTCTTCACTGGTTGCCTACCCAGTTTAGAATTGAATACAACATTTTACTACTTGTTTATAAATCTCTAAATAATCTGGCTCCCTCCTATCTCACTGATCTTCTTCACCCTTACATTCCTGTTAGAGGCCTGAGATCAGAGGGAAAATTCCTCTTAAAGATCCCTAGAACCCGCCTAAAGACAAGGGGAAATCAAGCTTTTGAAGTGGCTGGCCCCTCGCTTTGGAACAATCTTCCAGACCCTGTTAGAATGGCTTCCAGTTTATCTAAGTTTAAATCATGTCTTAAAACTCATCTTTTCTCTCTCGCATTTGGTGCATAATATGTAGTTATTTGAGGTATTTATGTATGTGGTGTTATTTATGCGTGTATATTTATAGATGTGGATATAATTTTTTTTTATTATTTATTTATTTTATCTTTTATACTTTATGTACAATTTTCCTGAATTTGCTGTACAGCACTTTGGTTGGCCTCGGCCATTATAAATAAACCGAACCCGAACAAACACAGTATTATTAGTGGTGTTCCTAATAATCCTTTAGGTGAGTGTATATATATTATATATATATATATATATATATATATATATATATATATATATATATATATATATATATATATATATATATAGTGCCTTGCGGAAGTATTCGGCCCCCTTGAACTTTGCAAGCTTTTGTCACATTTCAGGCTTCAAACTGAAACTGTCATTTTTTTTGTGAAGAATCAACAACAAGTGGGACACAATCATGAAGTGAAACGAAATTTATTGGATATTTCAAACTTTTTTAACAAATCAAAAACTGAAAAATTGGGCGTGCAAAATTCTTCGGCCCCTTTACTTTCAGTGCAGCAAACTCTCTCCAGAAGTTCAGTGAGGATCTCTGAATGATCCAATGTTGACCTAAATGACCAATGATGATAAATAGAATTCACCTGTGTGTAATCAAGTCTCCGTATAAATGCACCTGCACTGTGATAGTCTCAGAGGTCCGTTTAAAGCGCAGAGAGCATCATGAAGAACAAGGAACACACCAGGCAGGTCCGAGAAACTGTTGTGGAGAAGTTTAAAGCCGGATTTGGATACAAAAAGATTTCCCAAGCTTTAAACATCCCAAGGAGCACTGTGCAAGCGATAATATTGAAATGGAAGGAGTATCAGACCACTCCAAATCTACCAAGACCTGGCCGTCCCTTTAAACTTTCAGCTCATACAAGGAGAAGCCTGATCAGAGATGCAGCCAAGAGGCCCATGATCACTCTGGATGAAGTGCAGAGATCTACAGCTGAGGTGGGAGACTCTGTCCATAGGACAACAATCAGTCGTATACTGCACAAATCTGGGCTGCATTTCCCGATAACGTCTCTTAGCGCGCTACGAAGACTCTAAAGGTATAACTTAACTGAAGGTATCCCATTTCTAGGCGTGTTCCCCGAACTATACCTTAGGAGGCTGCCTTCTTAAGTATGACATTAGCGGGTGCTGAATGGGCTTATATCGATGGCTCAAGAATTTTTTTATTTACTCTATGCAGGGACTGTTTCACTGCGTTATGTGAAACAAAGTATGTTCTTTATTTATATTTATCCTTAAAAATTGCACCTAAATTTTACATAATTCTGAAATGAGTGCACAAACCAGCAATCTCATGCTCAACCGCATCATGAGCAAGCGTCATTTAAATTATTACAATATATTTTCCATAGAGTGTCTTGATTTACTCCACAACCAGGGATGATTGCCCATGCAGCAGCTGCATCACATTATTGTGTAAATGACTAATTTATATTATTAGATGGCCTAGTCAATAAAAAACATATAATCAGCCGCTACTATTTGCAGAGAAAAAATAAAGAAAGAGGAGAGCCGCCAGCAGCTGATTTCAGGGCTGAGGGGGTAGCTGAGCTCCGTCCAGTTTGTCTCAAAAAAGTTGGTCCAACAAGATATAAAAGCTGCTGAATTTGCTTTCGTGGTAGGCGAAATGTATTTTTAATAGCAGCTTCTGACATGGTAGCCAGGGGACTAAAGTTTTCACAACTAAAAGGCTCCGTGGACGGCGCCGTCTTTGATTTAGCACAATTCTATTCACTGCCTCCTGCCTAAGTTTGACTAAACTCCCCTCCACAATCATTCTCTTTAAATAGGCTCCTAAGCCTTTTCTGTCTAATGGTTTGCCAGCTGATGTACCTTTGGATAATTAAAAAGCTAACAACCATTAGTGTTTGCAATTAAATTTTTAATCCTTGCATTAACCCCCCCCCCCAAAAAACAAAAACAAAAACTTTCAACTAGCCTAATTGAGCACTGTGTGTATATTACAACTTCAGAATTATATTCGTATAGATTGACATATACAGAAGCTTTTTTCACAGTGGTGGCCACTAGTGGAATGAACTTTTAATAGTGATAAAGTATAGCTAAGAGTGGTCCAGGTTTATTGGATATATCAAACTTTTTGGATATATCAAACAGTTTTGCACATCGAGAGACTGACATTTTTTCCCATTCCTCCTTGCAGAATAGCTCGAGCTCAGTGAGGTTGGATGGAGAGCGTTTGTGAACAGCAGTTTTCAGTTCTTTCCACAGATTCTCGATTGGATTCAGGTCTGGACTTTGACTTGGTCATTCTAACACCTGGATATGTTTATTTTTGAACCATTACATTGTAGATTTTGCTTTATGTTTTGGATCATTGTCTTGTTGGAAGACAAATCTCCTTCCCAGTCTCAGGTCTTTTGCAGACTCCATGAGGTTTTCTTCCAGAATGGTCCTGTATTTGGCTCTATCCATCTTCCCATCAATTTTAACCATCTTCCCTGTCCCTTCTGAAGAAAAGCAGGCCCAAACCATGATGCTGCCACCACCATGTTTGACAGTGGGGATGGTGTGTTCAGGGTGATGAGCTGTGTTGCTTTTACGCCAAACATAACGTTTTGAATTGTTGCCAAAAAGTTCAATTTTGGTTTCATCTGGCCAGAGCACCTTCTTCCACATGTTTGGTGTGTCTCCTGGTACCCTAAATCTACAAACTCTCAACAATATAAAACACGTAACAGGCAAATAAATGTACAGTCACATGTATTTATTGCAAAAACTGACCAAAAAACTGTATAAAAGTATTAACTCATGTTGCATTCCAAGTCTTCTGAAGTCATACGATATCTTCATGTGAAGAACCGAGTTGATCTTGATGTTTTAGTCATTGAAATGATGATCGCGCTCCTTTGCGAACAGAACAAACGCACTTGTTCATTCATATTTCTGAGTCAAATGATACACAGGACAAGATTAGAATGACGCGATTGGTCACGAGACACACGAGAACCAATGGCATTTTACAATCAAAGCTGACGTAATGACGCAATTGGTCACAAGACACACGACAAAACTAACGTGACGTTTCTTCCGGCGGCAATATTTGAAATGTATTATTAATCTTTGATGGATGGATTCGACGTTACTGATCGCTTTTGTCGTTACTGATCGCCTCGGAACACTTGGAATATTTGTACTTTCTGAATAAATTATGTATGCAGTCATATCTGCCTGTTATATCCTGTTTTTTATAATACGCAAATGGGTAGGTTTAGGGAAGGGATTGAGTTACGCTTTCAAAATGTGTCTGAATATGTGTGTGTGTGTGTGTGTCCACAAGATAAATGGATTTATAAACATACTAAATTATGTTTTTTTGGAAATGTAAAAATGCAGAATGTTTCTTGTGATGGGTAGGTTTAGGGGCTGTGTGTGTGTGATGGGTAGGTTTAGGGGTAGTGGCAGTGTAGGGGGATAGAATGAAACACCGTTGATAAACACCCTAAAAAGCGATTATGCGTCTTAAAATGGCATACGAATTGGTGTGTCATACGCCATTTCATAAGATCAGTCTGGGAATGGAGAAAAAATATTACCACTTAGCGCCTCCGGTGGACGTTTCACCCAAAAAGTGCAGGTAAACGTACCTGGAGGTACATAATTAGGGAATGTAGGCAGAGTCACTTATTTTCAATGAGCCTGGGTTGGAAGAAAGGGCCGATTCTGTCGAACCTGTCGAACCCATTTCTGATTAAATTGAAAGTTTCTTAGCAAGACAAATTCTATAAAATCCCCTGTGTTGTCTAGATCCAACACAAAATGCTAGTACATTTGGAAACTCCAAGTAGCACACATTACAGTTTGTCAAATGACTAAGGTCAATATTATTTCCTGCCCGTGTTATCATAAAATACAACAGTAGATACGTATGTCGATCCCTTTTGACGAATTGAAATCTAAACTAGCCTAAACTTCATCATCAACATATAACCCAGAAGCTAACTACATTTACTTCTACTGTTTATTTGCTTACAGATCGCTAACTCGATCCTTGTCACCTTCTCCACCATCTAAGTTGAAACGATAGTCATTTGACAAGGCTTCTAGTCAATTTGTTAAATAAATATACAGTTTTGAGAACTGAAAAGTGGGTACGGAAATTATTCAGACTCCCTGAAATGTTCACACTTTGTTATATTTCAGCCATTTGCTAAAATCATTTAAGTTTATTTTTTTCTCATTAATGTACACACAGCACCCCATATTGACAGAAAAACAGAATTGTTGACATTTTTGCAGATTTATTAAAAAAGAAAAATCTGTAATTAGATCAATTAATGGTTGGTTAGAAATGAGCTTGAGATGTTATACACACCCTGATGAAGGCATGTAAAGCCGCAACGCGTAGGTGTATCTGTCAACAAATTTTAATTGCTTAAGCCATGAACAAATAAAGGCTTTTTAACTTTCCCAATATACCCATCGAGTGCCTTGGACTACTTTTGCTTTTAGACTTAATTTTCCCACATAACCAAAGAGCACCGAGACTTTACACCCTGTGCAGCACTTCTTGCATTCCTTTGCATTGATGAATTAATTGTGGTTGTCTAGTAAATGTTTCTTAATGTAAGAAGTTTTAGATATTATGACAAGAAACAAGACAACAATACTAATAATTAAGAAAAGCATTTTTTTTTTTTGCAGTGCAGACACGTGAAACACAAGGTCTAATATCATATAAACATGTGTGCATGTCACACATGTTCCCGCCCCCCACAGCCACGTCATGAAAATACTATTAAAACTTAATTTTGGAAAAATAGTTTGTATTACAAATCTTTAACTGGCTTTCTAATAATGCAATACAGTGAATGGCCGCTGTCTGTGGTCTCAGTGGCTTAATACAGTTTAGTGTTAGGGGTTAATTTACAGCAAAACAATGCTTTCATCTCTGAAAAAAAAAAATTGTCTTACATTTTATAGACTAAACTCAGACGAACTCAGTAGTTTATTTTCTTGAATTTAAATGTGCGCAAAGGTTTGTGGGTTATTTAAGGCTGCGAAGGATACAGTTCTTCAAAACTGAAGTGAAGTACCGGTATGTGAAACTCAGAAGCTGCCTTCTAAGGATCCTTCAAATTCAGATGGCCTTCAGCTGAACTTGACAAGGCAGAGCTAAGATATGCAGCCTTCGCCTTCGTGGGATGCAACCTTCTGTTTTAGAAACAGCGTGATCTAATGAGCTCGAATCATATTTAAATTAGTCATTTGTGAGACGTGCTGTTATAACTGAATGCTTATCGCCTCACCTCACCGGGCGTCTACATTTCAAAATAACTTTGTTGTTTAAAAGGGACTTTTTCTTTACAGGCAGAGTTGTTGGCTTTAAACCTTTACTTGGGTCGGACATTCCCGTTTTTTCCGGCTCAGTCGGTTCATCTAATTCCGTAAAAAGATTCAAATGAATGAAATCGGACGTCGTTAATCCACCAGTGCCTAGATTTTGGATTAAACCTTCCGTCTGGAGTTAGAGCATCTGGTCGTCATGAGGATTAAAACAATCTTGCTTTCAGTTGTATTTGCACAAACCTGCACTGCCACCATTTGCGGTAAGTAGATCGTCAGTTATGCATAAAAAGTACCTTTTAATTTGATGTCTTGCTGATGCTTAACTTTACACAGTGTGATGCATTGATAGTATTATAGGAATTACTTTTTTTATATAATTTAATAGTTGTATTATTTTATCATGAGTTTCGTAGGCTACCTTAAAAATATAGGTGATAGTTTCATGCACTGAAAAAATAGCTGTAGGCCTAATTAAAAAAGCAATTAGCCTATTCAAGAATTCAGAGGTTGCATACACTCACGTATTAGCCAAACCACATGTCTGTCCAAATTCCAAACACATACCAGACTTTGGTGTCATGTTGCCCTTTATCAACAGCAAAGCAGAATGTGCTCCTGTCAACTCCTTTTTATGCTGGATATAATTTTGGATATAATCAATAAATAGTTTAAAAATACTATCAGGGGCGTGTACAGCCATCTTTTCAGAAGTGAGGGGGACAGAAATGTTGTTACCTTTTTTTTTTTTTTTTTTTTTTTTGACCGATATAATTTATCGCATCTCTTGCTTTTAATTCAGTATTATTTCAAATACAATGCTGCTGAACAATGACCACTAATATATTTTTTTTCTCCTATATGTTATGCCAATTTTATTATTGGTTTATGTAGCCTACTACAAACATTTGTGCATTCTCCATAGATTTTATGCAATGTAAAAAAAAAAAAAAGTTATAGTAAAAAAGGTAATACAGTGAAATATTAGTAAATCAGCTGTTCTCTATGTGAATATATAGTGCGATTTATTCCAGTGAATTTATCATTACTCTAGGCAGTGTCACATGATCATTCACTAATCATTCTCAAATGAGGATCTGATGATCAACACACATTTATGATGATTATCAGTGTTGAAAACAGTTGTGCTGCTCATGGTGCTGCTTCATTTTTGTGGAAACCACCATACCATTCAAACATTTGTGGTAAAATTAAAAAAGAGATCAATTAATACTTTTATTGATTAGACATGCTAAACTGATCTTTTTCTGATCTTTTTTAGACATGCTGAATTGATATTTTTAATATTACAAAAGATAATATTTTATTTAATAAGTGCAAATAAATCACAGGGCATTACTTCTACGAATCCGCTTTTGGACTCTGTGAGAGAGCGCCCTCCTCAAATTTACGAATAGAATGACACGTCATGCATAGATTATTTTTTGTCCCTGAATTTGATGTATTCACATTGGTTTCTATACACTTGCCCGTGGGCCATGACCTCAAGAAGCGCACTATCAACCGAGGTTGGAGAAGGCTTTCTTTAGCATCCTTGTTAACGTGGCCGCCTCCCGCGCAGGTAACGCCGGTTCAAATCCCGCTCAGAGCGGGTCGACTACTATCGGTGAAACCCAGTAAAAGTTCGGGGGACGAAAATACATTTTGTTGAAAGTGGGGGTACATTTTTTTTTTTTTTGAGGTGGCAAGAATAAGAACAAAGTTCTTTCTGGCCAGTAGCCTACATTCCTTACTTCACGAGAAAAGAAGGTACAGAACATTTCTCCACATTAACACATTAATTCTCGGACATCCACAAGAAAAAAAGTTAACTATTAACTAATTCAAAATTAATTAAAAACCAATAACCACAATTACATATTACTTAATCAATTAGTTCATATTCATGTGCCCCAACAAGTAAAGTCATAACATAATGATACCTTTATAAATCATTAGCTAATGATAAATTAAAGCAGACAACTAAGTTGAAATGCATGGCTTTGACCCCTTGTGGTAATTAACACGTTAATTTTAATGATTAGATAATATGTTATTAAGGAATTAATACATGTTGACATATTTAACTAATAACAATTTAATGATTACTTAATATATTAATGATGTAGAATCTTTATTAGTTGCTGATGCAGTAATCATCAATAAATGGGTTAGTTCACCATTAATAATACATTAACTCATGATTATCTGTGCATTAGTTAAGCATGAATTAATGCGTATTTGTGCACCCATATTGCAAAGTGTTACCAATAGTTCTTCTCAGACGATGTGTCGAGAACAAGCTGCGAGAACTCCCAAACCAGGACTGTGAGAACTTTTTTCTCTGTTCTTGCAGAGTATGTAACTTCTTTAAGGGTATAGGAGCGATTCAGGACATAGTGGGTCTGAAACTGCTAGTGCTGTAGTTTTACAGCTGGATACTATCGGGCTTTGAAGCCTTCCCCATCCACAGTGTATATGATACTGTTTGCACAAGACAGCATTTTTTTCTGGTTTTGGATGCATTCATTTCAAACATGTTTTCGTCAACTGTTTAGAATCAGAATAAGCAATGCCCGACTCGTGAAGAAATCTCTTTTGAGTTTCAATGATTCGGTCAAACGGGTTTGAATAATTTCACACTGATTGATCTGAGTGGTTTCTCACTCTGTATATAACCTCTCCTGTTTGAATCACCCGCTCTAAGCAGAACTCAAACCGGG
The DNA here is from genome assembly GCF_024679245.1 of Pseudorasbora parva. Taxonomy (NCBI): domain Eukaryota; kingdom Metazoa; phylum Chordata; class Actinopteri; order Cypriniformes; family Gobionidae; genus Pseudorasbora; species Pseudorasbora parva. The sequence goes on along the minus strand of NC_090189.1, from coordinate 9,576,340 downwards.
TCCACCAGCATGAGAGTTGGACGCTCTAACAAGAAGGCTAAAGGCTGCAACCCCTAAAGTCCGTCGCTAGAGTGAGGTTTACTCGCAAAGAAAGTACTAGCTGGTCACTGTTAAAACGTAATACTTTTAATGCAAACAAAAATGCACTGGGTGTAGTGTAATATTTACTTACAACCAATGTATAATTTCTGCGCTAAAGCCATCTGCAGAGCTGCAGGCTGGGTGACACCGAACACATTCGCCAGATTTTACAATCTCCGAGTGGAGCCTGTATCCGACTATGTACTCGCCTCTACAAGTGGCCGGTAATGGATTGGCTCAGATGTCTTCGCTTGCTCGCCATTCCACTCCACGGACTGGATACGTGCAATATTCTTCTCAGGTGAGCTTCTCCGGAACCCCTGAGCTCCTCCAGCACTTATGATGCCGAAGCCAGTAAGTCTGCCCTATTCAGCCCAGACACTCGTGTCCGGCCAGGTGCCCCATGTGCATGGTTCCCCTCCGGTGACCCCCACATGTGTATTTCCACCTGAAGCCTCCCTGAGCGGGTGTCTTCCCTTGGCAAGCCTGCCACCTCCTGGGGTTAAAAATCCACCTGCGGCTGGTACCCCAGTGATCTTCCATATGCAGCCCTTAGCGGGTCATATTTGTGTTTTTAAGTCCTCCCTACAGGTAGGCACTATGGCGCATATCTCCACCTGGAATATGCCTCCCAGTGTACCTTGGTATTCCTGTGTTAAGTGGAGGCCTTCGACCGTACTGTCTTGCATCAGGGCACTCACGCTTGCACAGGGTACTGGAAGACAGCCGAGTGGCGTGATTACATTGGGACCCCCATTCGTCAGTCACTGACGTTACGTCGGAGTGACTGAACGAAAGGGAACGTCTCGGTTACGTACGGTATATAACCCTCGTTCCCTGAGGAGGGAACGGAGACGTAACGTGCTGTACCGCTGGAACGGCCGAGAGTTCAGTCTTGGCTCCTCAGCAGGTAACATAATGCGATCATGCCAGCTTCTTCCTTATATACCCATGTGGGTAGGCGGAGTTACGCATGCAAATCTCGCATGCCCATGGCATTGGCACTGCCATTGGGTGCTTTCTAAGATCTTGAAGATGATTGGCTTCTAGGTGAAACCCCCATTCGTCAGTCACTGACGTTACGTCTCCGTTCCCTCCTCAGGGAACGAGGGTTACATACGTAACCGAGACGTTTTTTTTGCACATCAAGACATTATATAAGGAAATACTGTTACAGCTTTAGGGAAAGGGCGCAATTTAACCATCATGATCAATCTATTGCTCATTGTGAGCTGTGATGTTGTCCATTACAGCATGATTTCATATGCACTCTGTAGGTTGTATAGCAGCCAAATGGGCTCAAGTAAGGTTGGCCGGTCCAGTGATGTCACCATATACAAATCCTAGCATCTCCACACAGAAGAGACTGAGCACGCAGAGACTGAAGAAGCACTGTCTATACAGAGATTCTTGGATTTTTAAGTGAACCCTGATCGGTAGTCAAACTCATGGGGGTCAAAACTATCTTGCTTTCACTTATTTTTATGCATACATGCACTGTTACCTCTAACGGTAAGTACATCAGTCCAGTTTTGCATGAAATAACTTTGACTTTTCATTTTAGTCTTTTTGTTTGGGTTTAACTTATGCAGATGGATTACTGAAATCTTGATAGCCTCATATTAGAAGCTTGTTTTGTACAGATTTCTTATTTAAATATTTTAATGGCTTAAAATGTACACGTTTGCTGTTTTTCTACATGAATCCAAATTGGTTTATTTTTCTTGTTTCAAAAAAGTACAGTGGCAGTACCATGGTATTTACCATTGGGTTTACCATTGTATACTATTTCAAATAACATATTAACATGGTACAAAAAAGCACAGCAATACCATTTCAATGTTAATGGGTTAATATAAATGTGGTTCTAAATAAAAAGTGTATACAACAAATTTAATTTAAGTGAAATTTGAATTTGAGCTATGTGCCTTAAATGAACAAGGATAAACTGCACACTTAAGGGAGATTCTGTCATAATTTACTCAACATCATGTCATTGATAACCTGTGTGCCTGTCTTTCTTTTTTGCAATAAAAAAAGATATTTTGAAAAATCTCCATATAATGGAATTAAATGATAACCAAAACATTTTGGTTACCAACTTTCTTTAGAATATTATTGCATGCTAGTGTCTCTTTTTATGCATGACTCGCCCTAATCATGTCGTTCCTCACCCGTAACACCTCCGTTCATCTTCGGAACACAGTTTAAGATATTTTATATTTAGTCTGATAGCGTATGAAAGTGTATGCACACTATACTGTCCATGTCCAGAAAGGGAATACAAACATTATCAAAGTAGTCCATATGTGACATCAGTTAGTTAATTAGAATTTCTTGAAGCATCAAAAATACATTTTGGTCCAAAAATAACAAAAACTACGACTTTATTCAGCATTGTTCTCTTCCACGTTTTTGTTCAATCCTCAAAAAAAGATTGTGTTCTGAAGATCAACAGAGGTCTTATTGGTGTGAAACGACAGGGTGAGTCATTAATGACATCAATTTCATTTTTGGGTGAACTAACCCTTTAAGTTGTAAAGTGTTGCTGTTATGTCATTAGGTCATTTTTTACATTATGTTTTACATAAAGGGCCTTCATTGCATCTGTTCCCTCTGCATCTTATGGCCATTTCCTGTGAGCACTAGACTCTTAGCAATGCTTTCTATGTGCCTGCATGTCTTGAGAGTTTATTTTTTCTGTTTTATCTGTGAATCTTTATGACAGAGATCCGATTGCTAAGAGATGGGCTGCTAATAGTGCGCACTGATAACAGGAAATTAATTAGCTGGACATCCTAATCAAGGCCTTTTTGAAAATGAGACCAAATTGTCTTAAGCAGTTAATGTGCTTTCACTGATATTGTTTTGTCATGTTTGGTTACAGAGAGTTCTGTAAACTGCTTTAAAGAGGCTGATAATCCAATCGATGACAATGATCTTTCAGACCAGACATCTGATGAATTTTATTCAGGGAAACCTCCTAAAAGAAGTGAGTATAACAACACTGATCTGGGTAAAATGAAGTCAGACCTGTACCCAGGGGCACTGTTATTGGGGGGTGCAGAGTATGCCAGGCATATGGGTCCAGGATGCTAGGGGGCATCATGACTTCATTTTTTCTTACATACACAAACACTAATAATAACTAATAATATTGTATTAAAATTAAAGAAAATCAAAAGAAAAATCTTTAAAATTAAAGAAAAAAAAAAAAAAAAAAGAAAAAAAAAAAAAAAATTAAAGAAAATCTGTGAATGTTGGATAAGAAGTGAACTTGAACACGCTCTGGCCAAAATACAGCGCATGACGTGTTAACCACACACAAAAAAAGATCACGATGGATGGAAAGAAGCACCTGTCAGGAGCACATAAGCGAAAATATAAAAAAGTAGTGTGAAGACGTTTAAATGATAGGAGTTTCCCTTACGAATTGGGTCCTTTAATCAGAATAAACAACATATTAGGGATGATTGTTGGTCGTGTTTGTGTCGAAAGACCTAATTCAAGAAGTATGTAGTGCAAGCAGTCTTCTGTGTGGGTGCAAAACCGCAAATGGAAAAACTTTCTGTGGGCTGGGGGTATCTAGCCTAGCTCCGCCCTCTTACTTACTTTTGCTCAAGTTTTATTTTCAAGTAGCCATGAAAGTTCAATAGTTTTAAGAGAACCCGCCTTCAAGGAAGTTAACACTTGTCAATGGAGAGTGGCCAGACTCTCTATACAAATGAAATATACAAGAGTTTGGGTATCTTTAGGTGCTCTATATTTTACCCCCCAGCGTGAGTTTTTAGAGGCGACAGTTACTAGTTTAGAAGATCCTTTTAGAATGTTTTATTTCCTTGGTGATATGTCATGTAGCCATACAGACAGATGTATCAAATTTATTCATTTTTTTTGTTTTTATTAAAAATATTCACAACCTTATTTACTATATTGTAAAATATTATTCCTATTGTCAAATAAGTGAATGTGTCTTGTCATTTAAAAACTTTTTTATATAAAGCGTCATGAGTTCAGTTCAGAGGATCTGTCGGATCATGTAAATTAAAAAAAAATTCCGGAAATAGGCCTACATAAAAGTGGCTGGTAAACTGGGAGAAGAATACAGTATCTTTATTGTTTCATCTGATATGAATAAAACTCTTAGGCATCTGCATCTTGCAGCGACCAACAAGGCATTTTTAAAAAATGATCAAAGCTCTCTCTCTCTCTCTCTCTCTCTCTCTCTCTCTCTCTCTCTCTCTCTCTCTCTCTCTCTCTCTCTCTCTCTCTCTCTCTCTCTCTCTCTCTCTCTCTCTCCTCTTCCTGATTTGCATCAGATATGTCATCACACCCTCATTGTCTAAAGCTGTGAATCATCTTGTGATTAGATTATCATCTAATCATTTTATCATCTCCTGCATGATACTGTCTTGTGTTCACTTCCTTGTCCTGCTCTATGAAGAATGAACAAATTCTACATTCCTACACATGAACTAAGAAGCAATAAACTTTGTTTAAAGCAATAAAGTATGTGTTAATGTATAAAATGTTGCTTGATGGATGATTGCATTGAAGTATATTTCACAAAAAGTTTGTTTCTATCAGTGGCATAAGTTTCATTTCATCATTGCAAAGGACACGCTATTGCGGTAGATCATATTTCATAGCATCACTCATAAGCAGCATTTTTACAGGCATGAGTGAATATGTGTCTGTGTATGGAGGTTCTGTGTTTATCAAATGTTTTCTGGCCCAGCTCCGGGCCACATAAGCACTTTTCCCTCAGCCCAAATTGTGCAAAGAATGACGGCTCTAAGGTGGCCCAGAACTGGATTACAGACCAGGGTCACAAATGGGCCATAACTGGCCCAAATCTCAGCCAGTTAATCAGCCTTAACTGGCCCTGAACTGGGCCAAAACAGGTTTATTATCTGTACGAATTCTCAGCTACAAGTTAACCATATCAGCACCACCCTTTAACCAGAAACACCAAAACTGAGCCATAACCCAGCCTAATCTTACCCAAAACATGTAAACAAAAACATTTTTCACAATGTGTTTATTTAACAAAAACGCAAAAAAAGACGGCTAGAGTTGTGTACCATGTACAACATTTTTAACAAACTTGTTTACACACGTAAGAACAAACGCTAACTCACCACACACTGCGAGAATACACCAGAACTACTAATACATGACAATACACTACACAAACAAACTTATCTAACAACAGCTGAACAAAAAATCAAATGAGAAAAGTTTACATACACTTACACAGTAGCTGTCTTCCTGTTGATCGATGCTTCTCTCTTACAAAGTACATTATAATCATATACAAACTAAATGAATCTATGAATTAATCTAGCACTGAAATTTAAACATATATATTGTAATTGAACCCACTTTATATTAGGTGGCCTTAACTACTATGTTCTTACATTTAAGTAATAGATGTATATTTTGTTCAGGTCAAATGGATTTTGAAATTCTTAATTATCATAGAATTTTGTGAACAAAACTAAATACTATATTTATTAATTATTTATCTTTATATTTATCTGGGCATAATTTTTTTCACACTCATACATGTCAATTAATATTATTAATTATTAAAATCATTACATCTATTTCAGAGAGAGTGAGAGACAGAGAGTAATATATATATTACTATATTACTGTAGATCATTAAACTGTTACACTGCCTTAGAATTCTGTCCGAAATTAGTTTCGTGAGGTTCCTTCATGCACAAAACGCTGCCTGTAGAGTCATTGTCTGATGAAGCAGCGAGGCAAGGAGTCAGCTGCCCAGGTTTTCGGACGCAGCCATGATCATGTCTCTTATGTGTCTTGTTCTTATTAGTTGTTTTTGTCATGTGATCTCTGTAGTCCTGTATTTAAAGGCTTGTTTGACTTCATGCAGTGCCGCAAAGCTCAGCTGCCGCTTGACAAAAGCTGTGAATTCTGGTTAGAAAATGTATCCAACTTTGATCTGCACTGCAGCCGCCTAACGATCACATGTGCCATCAAAACACCGCAAGAGCAAATCGAGACCAGCCACATAGGTCCAGACACTGCACTCGCTCAAAATCGGCTGTGAAAGCTTTGATGATGACACACTTTATTCTCAATGGTCAGATTCTGTGATGACAAGGACGACGTGTGTTGTGTTTTGTTTTGTTTTTTCTTGATATTCTATATCTGATTTCCAAATAACACACAAAACATTTACAAAAATTAAGATTACGGGATCCTTATATTTCCTGTCGCTGATTACATTCCCCTCCAGGGCGTAGTTCTCAGTGCAATATAGCATGTCACACTCTGTCTCTATTGTTTGTATCCACTTTTATGTCCTTAAACGCTTGTTTTTTGAGTCAACAGCTTGTAAAAACTTCTTTTAGATTTTAGTTAGACACATTTTAGCTTTTAGACATTGTTAGTGTTTTGTTTTTTTGTTATAAGTCAGAAATGGCAAGGAGGTTACTTCACACAATACAAAGTCAATAGAGAGAGTTGCTTTGAGTGTTGATTATTATATTTAAAAATAAATAGCAACTGAATTTAGGCTAGTAGTTTGGGCTCTGTTGTTAACCTTTAATATATAGCAATGTGTAAGTAAGGGCTCTCTGTATAGTTTACACTACAGCATTATCTTTAAAAAAAAAACTTTTAGTTACAATTGAATTAATTTAAGGACAGACCAGTGTTGAATAAAAATAAATTAAAAGCAATTTTGTAAAACTGCCGTACCGAAATTGTACTGTACCGTAAATTTAAAACCGAGCTATGTAGCGAACCGTCAGTTTTATGTACCGTTTCGCCCCTACAGATACAGACACAAACACACCACGTTTTTTTTTTTTTTTTGCTGAATAATAAAAGTATAACAATACAATTCACTTCAAAATGTTTATTATTTATTCTTCAATAATATTCTTGCATAAATTTAGACTGTGTGGATCTTATTTCAGCATATTAGCTGTCATTTTTACATCTATCCCCTGACTGTTACAACTCACCCAAGTAGTGTAGGTTGCTAACGGAACTATTTGTGTTTGAAATTAACTTACATAACCTGTGACTGTGTAGTACACATCCAAGCAAGTTCTATTTGTAGTAGACAAATGTAGGTAACATATCAATTTTTGAGAGGTCTAGCACAATCAATTACTGAGTTACCAATGCTCAAACAAAAGGTGTTACATTCATCCATGGTCTCCCCTGCATAGTCTGCATTGTCAAAATTACTGTAATCAAAAAATCGTGCATCCAAGAGATACATCCACATAACAAAATTAGACAAACCACATAAGGCAATGAGATCCTCTGCGCTCTCTGCTGTAAACTGAATGTCTGTCCAAACTATGACACAGTGCAGAGAAATGTTTCCCAGCCACGCCATCTGTTTGTCAGTGATGAAGCAGCACTTTATTGCATTCAGATTGTAAATGACAAAAGACTAATTTATGTCTATATATTCGTAATAGTATCACAATATGGGGACACTATTTTGATGGGGGTTGGGGGAGGGGTGTCATTAAAAAGAAAAGAAAGACCCTGTTGTATGAACTTTCATAATGGTTTTGTGCTTTTGTATGTTCATCAACAGATGACAGCATCTTGTGCAGTTATATTGTTGAAACAAACATATTTACTCCAGACCAAGCACCAATCAACTGTTCTTCACTGAATATCTCAGAAGAGGCTTCTCTCTTTCTCAAAGGCTTGATGGTCACACGCGTCATGCCCTCGTTCTACATCTTCATCGTCCTCATTAGTTTGCCCCTGAACGCTTTGGCCTTGGTGACGTTCACCTGTAGGATTCGAGAGAAGAAACCAGCTGTGATCTACATGTCTCACCTGGCGTGTGTGGACCTGCTCTTCACCCTGCTGCTGCCTCTGAAGATCCACTACCAGCTGAACGCTTCAGATTGGGTGTTCGGTGAGGTGGCGTGTCGTGTGCTCAGTGCAGCTTACTACTGCTACATGTACTGCTCCTTACTGCTGATGATGTGCATGAGTGTGGACAGACTGCTGGCCGTGGCGTTTCCCATCACCTCTCTAAACTGGAGGAGCGCAAGGAAAGCCACGTGTGTGTGTGTGCTGGTCTGGCTGCTGGCTCTTGCTGGTACGGTGCCACTTCTCTTAATGAGACAAACGCTCAAGGTTAATGATGTGGGCGTCACTTGTCATGATGCACTGCTCCGTAACGACCCTTCAGTGCTGTATTATGTGTACCTGTTCTCCATCCTCTCCTGCCTCTACTTCTTCCTGCCAATGCTTGTCACCTTAGTGAGCTACTTTACTATCATATATGTACTCAGTGTAAAGTCTGATCGCTTGGCAACATCATCATCATCATCATCATCATCTTCAGGCCACCGAAGGAGAGCTGTGATTATGGCTATTGCCGTGCTGATTGAGTTTGTGATGTGTTTCGCTCCAACCAATGGCATCCTGTTGTACCACTGTGTTCGTCTAGCTACTGGAGAGGATGGAGATTCATCATACACTGCTTACCTGTTGGCTGTGTGTTTGGGGAGCGCAAGTGTTTTTCTGGATCCTTTTCTGTACTACTACGGCTCGTCTCAGTGCAGACAACAAATCAGATCTGTGTTGAGGAGGGAAAAGGCAAAAAAGCCAACCACATAAAGGAACACAGCAATGAAGTCCACATCTGTCACTAAAACCAGGCTTGCAATAAAGACTGAGATTTTTTTTAAGTTTTTTTTAATGATCTGGTATGTGTTTTTCCTGTTTGCCAGTTTCAGTACATTATATGCATTATTATGTATCCTGTTTATCTGTGGTGGAAGGTTCTTAATAACAAATTCTGCCGTAAAGCAACTTTAAACGCGTTATTCAGCTTAAGTCAGTCATGTAAAAAGAGTCATGGCATGCATGTATTAGATCAAAAGGGTTCTTCTACTAAATACTGAGCAAAGGGTCTGAATACTTAGGAACATGTGATATTTAGTTTTTAATTTATTTATTTTTTATAAATGTTCAAAAATGTCAACAATTCTGTGTTTTTCTGTCAATATGGGGTGCTGTTTGTACATTAATGAGAAAAAAACTGAATTTTTTTCTCATTAAAAAAAGAAACTTTTTTTTTTACTTACAATTTGCAATCTGGAACCCTTATACCCGCGAGCTCCCTCTGTCATGCGTGAGGTGATACAAGCATGTTTTTTGGTTTTCCCAATCTTATAGGGGAAGCATCACCCCAAGCCGCAGCAAGCAAGGACATATTTGCAGCAAGCATGTCGCTGTAACCAATTTTAAATCCATTGAATGATATATATTGGGGGGGGGGGGGGGGAGCGTACACCCCTAGCAGCAGCAAAATATGATACAAGCATGTTTTTTTGGCTACAGGATGCAGGTCTCAACTACAGGCGGAAATGTTGGAATACGGACTAGAATCGATACTTCATTGAAAATGGACATGATGAATAACTCTGAACTCATGTAAACAAAGGAGGATCTTTTGCATTAAAAAGTGGGAAGCGTTTTGAAGCGTGGACCCTTACATTGAAATGCATGGTGGTGTTTGTTGGATTCGTCCTATCTCATCTCAACCACAGAAGATGAAAGATAAGCACTGCCATTTATTTTGTTGATGTTTACATGGCCAGTCCTTCAGCATTTAATTAAACCCTTTCCTCTCCAGTATATTCATTGCAAATATAAGTTGAGAACATGATTCTTGAGTGTTTTAGCTTTCAAATGATGCATAGTTCATGAGAGTTGATTGAATATTTGTTTAAAAAACAAAGGTCATTACAGTACAGACACCCCCAAACACGTCCACGGGTCGTTGCATGTTAACCTTTGGTGTATCACAATATAGACAAAACACCTTTCAGAAATGTACTTTAGTAGCCTATGCTTCCTTTTTGAGTCACATTTACAGCGTGGCTACTTGACATTATTGGCAGTTATGAATTTCAATTACTAAACTGTACTATGTCCTAAAACTTTTGATTGAGCTGTCTTATTTCTTTGGTCCCAAATACACTGCATGGTTCAAGTGACCCAATTTTTCCCTCTCATGTGTCACAGATCGGATATGAGGTGAATGCGTCATATTTCACATCATATGAATGCGTAAACAGGGAAAAAATGCTTGAATTCCGATATCCTAAGATCGGATTCAGGCCTCACTCATATGTGGTAATAAACCCAATATGAATCAGATCAGCATCCCTTGCATATCACTCCCTTTTCTGGGTCAGAACATCTTGTCTGTTTCGCCAGTGTAACGTAAATGCAAATATCGAATGCGGGTAGCTTTTAAAAGATGATGTAAGCGGATAGTCAAAAAATGTAATATAGTCACCAAATCAGAATTCTGCATCAAGACCTGCAGCGTAAATGCGGCCTTTGTCTTACTGGAGCGCAGAGGGTGTGAACATGCAGATAATCTTAGGACATCCCTAAACGTCCATTTCCCACTAGACATTAATGGATCCTCAAAGGGTCTTTAATAAGCATTAAGTTTCAAGATCATTTGAGCTCTTAAACATTCTGTGAAGATTTATGTCCCAACCACATGCATCAATGTATGGTCTGAGTGCAGTGTTTCAGACCGCTAGTCCTCAAATCCATTTACTCTCCCATTTATTGTTTTCAATGTGTATTGTTAACAGAAGTGCTTAATTGTTTACAGTGTATTTACAGTATTGCTTGTGCTCTCTGTAATTTGTTTTGCAGACCTAATCAGTGTCAAAGTCACCTGTCAGATCTGCACTACTATTCCCAGTAGGGCTGCACGTTTTCAAGTTTTTCATTAACCGTTAACCGAGGCCCTTAGCGGTTAATACTCGGTTAACCATAGTGTGCGTCAGGGTTATTATTTTTAGTTTATTAATTTGACGACCGCCATCTCTGTAGTGAACGCGCATATAGAGAGAAATGCACATCATGGATTACATAATCAGAGAGTAGCCTATTTCTTTTTGGTTTAAATTGTTAAAAGACATTTCAAGCTTTCTTAAGATATATTTCATGTCTGCGAGGCGTACGCTGAGTTTCGTTAAATTAGGATGAGATGCGCTCCAGTTCACGAGCAATGCAAGTGGCCGCGAGGGCGCCTGCATGATTAGAGCATGTAGTAAAATATGCAGCGGAGAATGATTCACACAGCGTTTGACTCGCGCGGCCGAGCCTCTCCCGGCAGAGAGTTCAAGCATCTGTGGACTCGTTCCTTCAGCTCTGGCCATCTTGCTTTCAGTCCGCGATTAGCTTTTTTTGTTTTCTTCATTACAGTTAAAGTAACGTCTGCTTTTCGCTAGTCCCTCACAAGTTTCTCACTTCAAACTTTCTTTCTTCTGATCCGTTATGCACAGCTCGCGCAGCTCCCGCTCTGCTTCTGCCCTAATGCAACTTATAGTCCAGTGCGACTTATGTTATTTTCCTCTTCATGACGCATTTTTTGACTGATGCGACTTATACTCCGGAGCGACTTATAGCCTGAAAAATGCGGTAAGCACTGCATTGCAATACTTGCATTTTGCCCCGTCACTCTCAATTTTAAAGTGCTCCCACGCTGTACTTTTCTTTGCCTGCTTCATGTTAGAAAGCTGGTCATGACTTCTTCTTGTGGATATTACAAATGTCTGGGAGTGCTCTGGCGGTCTCTAGTGGTGCAAAAATATATAACAACTAAATTCAAAGTACGTCATTGACGCCACTTAACCGTGCAAAATGTTTCACTGGGTTACGCACTTTTTAACGGTTAATCGGTTAACCATGGACACCCCTACTTCCCAGCATCCTTCCTGCTCACCACCTGCATTTATGATACATTCACAAGTTCACACTTGCATCATTTAAAAAGAGTATAGATTATGCGTATTTGGCGTCCGGACTCCGAAATTTTTGCCCCGAACCGAGAATACCGAAATTATTAGTTTATAAAACTTCAGTTTTATAGTTCAGTTTTAGTTTTATTCAGAGTCATGTCGTAAAGATTGTATTTCCGCCACAAAGTCGTAAATACCAGTTGGAAGTTCGGGTTTTCTTTAAGCCCAGATCTGTACGTGTTGGGGGCGTGTCAGTGAGAAACATGGCGGAATCAATGGACGCAACATCTGTAGTTGAATATAACGGGTATAGCAGTGGCACTGTCAGGTTGTCATCTACAACAAAGTAAGCTAGCATTATAATATAACAATTAGACTAATATATATAATACCGTTAACAGTGGCCTCATAGGTTAATTAAAAATATAAAAAATTAAAACTCACCTGATGCGCATTCTTTGTTCTTTATTTTCTATAAGCAGAGTTAACAAACCTTGCTGTATTTTCGTGAAATTCATTAAAAGAAGGTACACCCTCATCTTATGCCTGGCTCATACTACAGGAGTTTTAAAATCCTATCTGATTGCAGCACACACTTCAGGAGAATCTTTGCAGATTTTCTTCCCTCAAATCTTAAACATGCTCACACTACAAGATTTGGAAATCGAGGAGCATCACACACTACAAAATATTATTAAGATTATCGTGCCAGAGGAAGTGTGTCACGTGATCGACTTTTCAGGCTGGTTATTTCGTGTGTGACCAAGAATAAAGTGAAGGAACGTTCAGACGACTGTCATTTATTGTTTTCTTATTTCTAAGTATTTTAGGCGAACCCTGCACGAGCGTTAGGTCACACTATAGTGTGCTGGAATGTTTACCGTTATAATGTTTTCCGCTGCCTAGTTCAAAAGCGATCGTAACCAGTTACAGTGTAATAGATTTGTGCTGTCAAATGAAAAGCAAGAAATGCTGAAATGGTGATATTCCTTCTCTCTCTCTCTCTCTCTCTCTCTCTCTCTCTCTCTCTCTCTCTCTCTCCAGCAAACTACAGCAACTTAACTCGCGATCGCCATTTTGAAATGTCCGTCTCGTCGTAGACTTATTTCATATTGGCTATTGTGACAGTACTGACGTTATTACAATCTTGCTCATCCCGATAAATATCAAACATGTTTGATATGATCGGGGCGACCCCGATTTGCGTGAGAGCAGATCGGGAGGTGCAAGATTTGTTCTGTGAACGCCTCACATTACCATATAATCTGCGCCGAACATTGGAAAAGATAAACCCCGAGTCTCGGGAGGGGAAAATCGGGCATAAATCGGCCTAAAACTGCTGTAGTGTGAGCCAGGCATTACTCCGACCAAAGAGACTTGAACACACATGATATTGTAAACACGACTTCTTACCTCTTAAATACAAACATCCCAGGAGGACTTGAACGCACCATTAAGCCTAGTTCAGACTGCACGATTTTCAAACTCGTCGGGTCACTGCTCTATTCACACTGCATGACTATCTGAGGTAACATTCAGTCACTGCTGTGTTCACACTGCACGATGGTTTGATGACAGAGGAGTTCACAATGATAAACTGCACAAAGTTTGCTTCAAATTGTATGTGCGCTGATTTGTGGAGAAAAACAAAAAAGATTATGGCAGAAGAAATTGTTGGAGACAGAGGGAGCCAGGATTGTGTTCTGCAAAGACAGTTTGAGGTAAATAAACTATTTTGTAATGTGCTGCTGCTGTGGCTGGATGTGCAAATGTTTGGCCTTTGTTTCTGTTTGATAGAATTGTAAATATATCTATTAAAATACTGATATTCTGCTCTATAACTCCTCCCTGAACCTCCTGCTGTGCTGTATCTCACTCTCTCATTGGCTGTCGGTGTAATTTTCAGTCAGAACGCTGTTCACACAGCAGGAGCTTCAATCGCCGACAGGTCCAGATATTTAGCATGCCAAATATCTCACCGGCGTCGGCGACTTGTCGGCGATTCTCTCTGATCGCGTCTTTGATTATTCACACTGCGTGATTGTCACTCGCGTGCACGAGCACCGATTTGCCTATGATCTCGGGCATTTGTCGGCGATTTCACAAAACCTGTCGGCGACTCAAAATCGGGGCAAAAATCGGGCAGTGTGAACTAGGCTTTAGTCAGCCATCATAGTCACCAGTTTTAATCACCTGCACCTGTTTCTCATCACCCTCATCAACTCACCCTTTATCTGCCTCTGTGCCCTGCACTTCAGGCCATATCCACACTAATACTTTTTTCGTTTGAAATCCTTTTTCTCTCCATTTTGGCCTTCCGTCAACACCGAGACGTTGTTTTAAGTCAATGAAAATGTAGCTTTTTGAAAATGCTCTCCAAAGCAGATACATTTGAAACCGCTGCCTTCAAGTCATAGTATGGACTGTAAAGACGGTGGTATTTGAAAATGATGACACGTTTAGTGATATGACGCAGATTGTACAAATAGATATGCATGTTTATACCTCTATTTGTGCCAGTTATGTGCTATTTACTTTCACACAGTTGCTCAAATACGTTACTTTGCACACTTCATATCACAGTCCTGCAAGGATGACAGAAAATGTACTCGCATTTGCTGTCCTGTGGCAAAACACGAGTGGAGATGCGTTTTAGACCAAACATAATGGTTGACTGAGTTGGACCTGGAAGCATCAGTAAATGTGAGATATTTTGCTAAAAAAAATTATCCTGCCAGAAGAATTGCGTGATAGCTTGAGCTTTTACACATGTGCAGTGAGTTGTTGGCGTTTATAGTCGTTTCAGTGTGGCAGAGAAACTTTTTGAAAACGCTGCACTGTAAAAAAAAAAAAAAAAAAAAAAAAGTCTGTAAAAATAGTTTTAAAAATAATTTTCCGTATTGTTTTTTTTTTTTTACAGGTGTTTTACCTGTGTTTTGAATTACACATTGCATTAGTTTGTGCTTTAAGGGTTAACAGAATTTTTTGTAAAATTACTGGATAATGTACTGGCAGAAAATTACCAGTACATTTTCCATTTGTATTTTTTACAGTGTAGTGTGGACAGAGAGTTTTCAAATCTATCTGGATTAATGTAGCCTCGTAACGTAGCCTCAGTGTCTGGTCTTTGCTATGACAACACATATGACCTACCTGAATTACCTGATCTGTCTTCAGTTTGCCTATGTTTATTTATTTGTGCCAACCAAGATCATCTGTTTACTGTTTCACCAGCCCTTCACCTGCATAGAGAACATTGTGTTACCAGTGAATTCACCAACTACCATCTACTGCCATTGACTTACCCGTGTTTAGTGATGGGCAGACCAAGGCTTAATGAAACATTGCAGCAAATGTGCATTGTGTCTCCATGGCAACACCTAGTGGTCACTTGCATGTGTTGATTTGAAGTAATCTTGACAATGATCCATGTAAAAAGTAATGTGGTTTTGTAACCTGTAGACGTCTCATTGTGAATAAGTTGTTGTTTTTTGGTCATGAAAAAAAACAAAAACAAAGCCACAATGTGTCATTTGTTACATAACATTTTTTTTATAAAAAAAATGTCTGCCTTTTAAAAGAAGATGAAACCTAGTGCACAGCTATTAACAGTAGCCTACTGGCTCATTATATGGAAACCTATCTAAACAAACAAGATATGTTTGGTAAAGTTTATGCTCAGACAGAGTCAGATCAAAATGAATATAGAACTACAATAATTAGGGAAACAAACTGATGTCTTCACCGGCTGTCGATGGGTAAAACATATCCATGTTTTTTTGTTTTTTTTTAAAGGGTTACTTCAGTGATTTAGCATTAAAGGGATGGTTCACCCACAATTAAAATGTGCTGTATCTGCAGTGCCTCCAAGATGTAGGTGTCTTTGTTTCTTCAGTAGAACACAGATGACGAGTTTTTACTTCAACCTTTGCAGTCTGCCAGTCATAATGCATGTGAATAGGCAACAAATCTATGAAAGTAAAAAAAAGCTTAGTCAAAATGCACAAAAACCCTGCTGTTCGTGAAGACACATTGATGTCTTAACACATGGACCGATCAGTTTCTGTGAGAAACTAAACATTATGTGTTGTTTTTTACCTCATATCCAGATGAATCTCATCTAGTGTTCCCATCCATCATTCTGGTAAGGTCAAACTGGCACAAACTGTATTTGTGGCAGTATTACAGCACCACACACTGGCCTGGCATGTATACTACATTGTTTTGAGTTGGTTTCAGTGATCTTGTGTGTACGCAGATATATCTTGAAATGAGGGGGGCGGAAATCAGATTGGGAAAGCTCTAGCTTTGTGTGGACGGAGCCTAATTTAATGATTCTGGCAATCCGATGGACAAGATGGATGCTGGACCCAGAGTTTGGCGGTTACTAGGAGAATGGTACTTGCCTGCATGCATTGTGCCAAGTGTAAGGTTTGGTGGAGGAGGGATTATGGTGTGGAGTTGTTTTTCAGGGATTGGGCTTGGCCCCTTAGTTCCAGTGAAAGGGGCTCTACATTTTTTTGAATATTGAGACATTTTGAACAATGTCATGCTACCAACTTTGTGAGAACCGTTTGGGGATGGCCCATTCCTGTTTCAACATGGCTGCGCACCAGTGCACAAAGCAAGGTCCATAAAGTCCATAAAGTCATGGATGAGTGAGAACTTGACTGGTTGTCACATGCCTGTCCTGTCTTGTGTGCACATGTGGGTTTTGTCATGTCTACTGTCACGGTTCATGGATTCCCTGTCTCACTCTTGGGTGCGTGTTGAATGTAGGTGAGGGCGGAGCCTGGGATTGGCTCATCACGCACCTGTGGCTGATCACCTGCACCAGCTGCAACTCATCACCTTCACCCTATTTAGTCTCTCTGTTTCTCTCTTGTCTAGGTCAGAGCGTTCTGTAACGGATTCACAGAGGCAGGATTCAATTGCAAGTAACTCAGTTTATTGACAGAAGTGTCACAGAAGCCAAAACTCAGAACACAGAAGAAGTCCGGATAAGACGGAGCAGTGAGAGAGGCTCTGTTGGCGACACGGGCAGGCTGTGAGCAGCTGTGACTCGGGAGGTCGGTACAGGTAATCCGGGAAGGGATCCAGCGTTTCACGGAAGGGGGAAACGACAACCAACACGGAGACACAAGGGGAAACATCCAACAACGCTCTGACAAAGACAAGAGAGAAACAGAGAGACTAAATAGGGTGAAGGTGATGAGTTGCAGCTGGTGCAGGTGATCAGCCACAGGTGCGTGATGAGCCAATCCCAGGCTCCGCCCTCACCTACATTCAACACGCACCCAAGAGTGAGACAGGGAATCCATGAACCGTGACACTGGTGTGCACAAAGAGTCCTGGCCTCAACCCGAAAGAACAACTTTGGTATGAATTAGAGCAAAGACTGCGGGCCAGGCCTTCTCGTCCAACATCAGTGCCTGACCTCACAAATGCGATTCCAGAATAATAGTAAAAAAAAAAAAAAAATATATATATATATATATATATATATATATATATATATATATATATATATATATATATATATATATATATATATATATATATATATATAACCACACACCTAAACCTTGTGGAACAGAAGAGTTGAAGCTGTTATAGCTGCAAAGGGTGAGTCAACTCCTTATTAAACCCTATGGAATAAGAATAGGATGTTGTTAAAATTCATTTACATGTAAAGGCAGGCGTCCTACGACTTTTGGCAATGTAGTGTATGTAAATAAGAAGTTTGCTTGTATTGGAGGGTACATTGTACATTTTTTGTTCCATTAACAGAAACAGGGGAGGGGATTGTTAGGTGGTCCCAGCATGAGATTGCGTTTAGGATGTCTGGCTGAGCTATATTGTAAAAACACTCACACAATTACAAGGACAGTGTATTTTTGCTTATTTACATTCATGTGCAACATGTATTCATATTAATGGTGCAAAATCAGATTATAATGTCATTCCAAATAAACAGTTCATAAAGATACTTTACGTAAGAGGAGACTTATCCAAAGCAAGCAACATCTCATTGTGAGCTGTGACTGTATCAATAACTTGACAATAACTTTGTTTTGTTTTTGTTTTTTTGTGATGATAACTATTAGATCACTTTGATGAAATATTATTAAATTAACAAGTTTGTTTGCTCATATAATATCAAATATAACATTAAACTTATTTGGCTTGCTCTCCACTACTATATAGCAGCTATTTGCCCTAAGTATAAATAGCTGTGGATGCTATTTATGGCAAAGGGCAAATTCAAACCAGCCTTATGCTCTACTGACTACGCTGAAGATGTTTGGACATCTTTCTAAATCTTGTTTGGCCCAACCAGGCAATGTTAGGCAGAACTAGTGCAAATAGTGTATGTAGACACTCCTAAATAGGCAATACTATAGTAGTCAATGGCTGCCAAGATCTACTTGATTACAAACATTCGTCCAAATATCTTCCTCCAACAGTAGAAAGAAATGTATACAGGTTTGGAACAGCTTTAGGGTGAGTAAATGAAGACATCATTTTCATTTATCTCTTTAAGTAATTACTAGTGGGTTATCATCATCTTCACTTTAGAATACTGATCCAAATAATTAGTAGTTCCTTGAGGATTCAATAATACCATAAGTCATTACTAATGGGTTACCGCATGACCTTCAGTTTATAATTAATTATACATTATGCATTACTTTCATTAATTATACAGTACTTCTTAGTAGTCCTCTGTGAGCTATGAAAAAATAGTAGTTACTGATTAGATAATAGTAGTTACTAGAGTGTTAATTCTGCATCACTCACTTGTTCCTGTGTGGTTAATCATGAATAGTGGATCTTTATTCTAAAATGTTACCGAAATATGTTGATATTTTTATCTGAAACCTTCGTAAAATTGTATTAATTTCTTACTCTAAAATGACACACTGAGGCAGTGATCATGAAATTCTGATTTTGTACACACTCAAACCACCGCCTCTTTCAGAGCTGTGAGTGATACATGTAATTACAGCATCCTCTCCCATGGGCCCTTTGGGTTGAATAATGGCATCAAATGGACTCCAGATAGAGGCTGAAAGGTCCAGTGATGTCATCAGATGGTAAAACGCATCCTGGCATCACCATAAGATAATGAACATTAAGAGGGTGAAGAAGCACTTTAGTACTTTTCCGTCTGTCTTGGGAATCTATAGTAGAGATGGTTTCCAGGATTTAGAAAGCAATTAGGTATTGTGAGAATTCACAGTTTATTTGACTCCAGGCTAGGGAGCGTTATTTGTCTTTATTGGTAATCATTTTGCATAAGGAGCTAAATACATTTATCTTTAATTCAGTATTTTTAAAAAATGAATAGTTTTTACTTCCTCTATTTTATTTTTTAAAGGGTCATGAATCAGAAACCGACAAGTTTTTGATAAAGGTCATTGTGATATAAGAATATCCTGTAAGTTTCGGAGCTGAAAACATTAATAACATAATAATAAATGTTTCTTAAGCAGTAAATCAGGCATATTAGAATGATTTCGGGAGGATCATGTTATGTGACACTGAAGACTGGAGTAATGGAAATTCAGCTTTGATCACAGGAATAAATTGTTTACTATATATATATATATATATATATATATATATATATATATATATATATATATATATATATATATATATATATATATATATATATATATATATATATATATAGTTAACAGCTGCTTTACATTAGGATAGTATTTCACTGTATTACTTTTCACTGCATTTTTATTAAATAAATGCATCCTCGGTGAGCAGAAGACTTCTTATAAAAACATTTAATTGTAATTTTTCCAAACTTTATATAAATCGATAACATTTTTTACATGGCATGAAATCCATGGGGACATAATGCACAAGTGTAGTAGTAAACCAATCCTATAATTGGCATAAAATATAATGTAAAAATATTTTAGATATGACTGGTTATTGTTCAGCAGTGTATTTGATATCTTACCAAATTAAAAGCAAGAGATGAGATTAATTAAATCACTCAATTAGACAAAGGTCAGAAACAAATGTTATTACACATGCCATTTCGGTCCCCGTCCTTCTGAAAAGATGGCCATGCCCCTGATCAAACGTATGGGGGATCATTGCAACTGATGCAACATCCAGTAGAGGAAAAAAATGAAAATAGCTCCAGGAGACACGCCTACAAAACAACAATCAGCTATTCATAATTTAGCAGTGATGTCATTCACACTTGGGAATCAAGAAGGACACTGTGCGGCTGTGGCTGTTTAGGATTCAGAAATTGTATAATTTTAAGTTGTTAAATTACATTTTATGAAGCTAGAAACTTTCAGCTGATCTGTAATCATGGGAGTGAAAACTGTCTTGTTTTTAATGATAGTAACGCAGACATGCACAGCAGTCTGGGGTGAGTACATCAGCTCAACCATGAGAGCTTCATTTTAAGACATTGCTGATGTGCTAGTTTATTATTTATATACAATTATAGATTTTATTAATATTTTGAATTAGATTTTATTTTTTGTCATTTTACATGCTTTTTATTCGTTTTTTATTTATTTATTTCTATTTAACTTTAATAGAAATCGTTTTTATTTCAGCTTTGCCTTTATTCATTTTAGTACCCAAACTTATTTTATTTCAGTTAAATTTTTGTTTACGGTTTTTTTTTGTTTTTGTTTACATTTTCATCTAATGTTGATATTTTTTTCCAGTATTATGGTAAATGGTAAATGGACTGCATTTATATAGCGCTTTTAACAGACCCTATGGCCATCCAAAGCGCTTTACATTTTTGCCTCACATTCACCCATTCATACACCGACGGCGATGTCAGCCATGTAAGGCACCATCCAGCTCGCCCGGAGCAGCTGGGGTTGGGTGTCTTGCTCATGGACACCTCGACACTTGGTCAGGTGGAACCGGGGATTGAACCAACAACCTTTCGGTTTGTAGACATGTTTAGTTAATGATAACTAACAGTTCTGCATACAATACAGATGGGTGATAGAAATCTTAATTGATTTATTATAATATGAGAGTAACAGCTATGTATGGGTTGAACTGTAAGGTGATCTGTAGTTGTTAATGTATAAAATATTGCCTGATGGATGACTGTATTGAAGAAGTACATTTTAAAAACGTTGGTTTCTATCAGTGGCATAAGTTCAATTTCAACTTTGCAACTTTTGCTATAGATCATATTTCATAGCATCAATCAATCAATCAACTTACTTATATAGCGCTTTTACAATGACGATTGTTTCAAAGCAGCTTCACAGTGTTAAACAAGACAATATTGCAACAAAATTTGATTTGACTGTACAGTCGTTCTTGAGAATACAGTGATGTTATCAGCTTATTTTAATTTATCATAGAGCAACAATGTTGGCAGATCAGTACTATAGTTTATAGAATTAAATAAGACCCAATCATTAATTGTATTTGTATATTTAGTTGAATAACTTAGATCATCATTTTAGTGTTATAATTTTTGTGTCCCCAACTGAGCAAGCCAAGCCAAAAGCCACAGTGGCAAGGAACCAAAACTCCGTCAGAGCATGATGGAGAAAAATAAACCTTGGGAGAAACCAGGCTCAGTCGGGGTGCCAGTTCTCCTCTGGCCTATTATCAAACAGTGTATGATTATTATTCTGGCAACCTTACAGGTCAGAAATCATATTAAATCATATAATTTCTGGGTATCACGCATATTTAGGATGGCGCATCGATTACACAAGAGTATGAATATTTGAAAGATCAGAGTCATCGCGCCGTAGACGGGTTTATTGAGGATGGCGTGCCGGTGAGGCAAATTCAGAGGAGACACCAAGCATCCCTCATAAGCAGCATTTTTAAAGGCTTGAGTGAATATGTGTGTCTGTGTGTTGAGGTTCTGTGTTTATCTGCACATATAAGGTAGAGGTAGACCATTCGTGCAATAAATATCTCCAAGTTTGCAATTAAATTCCTCCAATATAACAGTCTTCCTCATAGCCTTTTCTCAAATGTGTCCAGGTTGTCAAGTCTAAACACAAAGTAAAACTGGTGCGAGGACTCAAGTGCAGAAAAATGATAATTTATTACAAAATAAAACAAACTCAAAACAAAACCCACGAGGGGGGGGGAAACACAATCATAAAACATAAACCAAAGACTCAAAGATATCAAAGGAATCACGGGGAACCGGGAGACGTAGACGAGACATACACAAGGATCCAACACATACTGACAAACACAAGGAGCTTATAAGGGGAAGAAATCAAGAGGGAACAGGTGGGAGAAATCAACACTAATCAGATAACAAGGGGGAGGGATCAGACAATTACAGGAGCACATGCAAGACATGACAAAACCCACATGTGCACACAAGACAGGACAGGCATGTGACATTACCCCCTCCTTAAGGAGCGGCTACCAGACGCTCTACTAGGGACGGGAGGGACAGACCGGGGGGGACGGGAGGGACAGACCAGGGGGGGATGGGAGGGACAGACCAAGGGGGGGACGGGAGGGACAGACCAGGGGGGCACGGCAGGGACAGACCGGGGGGGGCACGGCAGGGACAGACCGGGGGGGGCACGGCAGGGACAGACCGGGGGGGGCACGGCAGGGACAGACCAGGGGGGGCACGGGAGGGACAGACCAGGGGGGGGCACGGGAGGGACAGACCAGGGGGGGGCACTGGAGGGACAGACCAGGGGGGGGCACGGGAGGGACAGACCAGGGGGGGGCACGGGAGGGACAGACCAGGGGGGGCACGGGAGGGACAGACCTTATATGTGCCTCAGACCTACCTTAGACCTACCTCTACCTTATATGTGCAGACCAGGGGGGGCAAGGGAGGGACAGACCAGGGGGGGCAAGGGAGGGACAGACCAGGGGGGGCACGGGAGGGACAGACCAGGGGGGCACGGGAGGGAAAGGGGAAACAGACAAGGGAGGGATAAACAAGGGAGGGACAAGGGAGGGATAAACAAGGGAGGGACAAGGAAAACAAAAAGTTCAGGAAGCCATGGTGGCCCCCAAAGTTCGAATGGCCAGGGTGGCCCGCCGAGTTCGGGAGGCCCACCAAGTTCAAGCGGCCGGGGCGGCCTGTAGAGTTCAGGCAGCCGGAGCGGCCCGTAGAGTTCAGGCAGCCACGGTGGCGCGGGTAGAGCAGGTCACCAGGGAGGTGCGGGCAGAGCAGGGCGCCAGGGAGGCGCGGGCAGAGCAGGGCGCCAGGGAGGCGCGGTGAGAGCGGGACGCCTCAGTGGCGCAGGCAGAGCAGGGCGCTTCAGAGGCGCACGGAGAGCAGGGCGCCTCAGCGGCGCAGGCAGAGCAGGACGCCTCAGCGGCGCACGGAGAGCAGGGCGCCTCAGCGGCGCAGGCAGAGCAGGACGCCTCAGCGGCGCAGGCAGAGCAGGACGCCTCAGCGGCGCAGGCAGAGCAGGACTCCTCAGCGGCGCACGGAGAGCAGGGCGCCTCAGCGGCGCACGGAGAGCAGGGCGCCTCAGCGGAGCAGGCAGAGCAGCCACGGTGGCACGGGTAGAGCAGGTCACCAGGGAGGTGCGGGCAGAGCAGGGCGCCAGGGAGGCGCGGGCAGAGCAGGGCGCCAGGGAGGCGCGGTGAGAGCGGGACGCCTCAGTGGCGCAGGCAGAGCAGGGCGCTTCAGAGGCGCACGGAGAGCAGGGCGCCTCGGCGGCGCACGGAGAGCAGGGCGCCTCGGCGGAGCAGGCAGAGCAGGACGCCTCAGCGGCGCACGGAGAGCAGGGCGCCTCAGCGGCGCACGGAGAGCAGGGCGCCTCAGCGGAGCAGGCAGAGCAGGGCGCCTCAGCGGAGCAGGCAGAGCAGGGCGCCTCAGCAGAGCAGGCAGAGCAGGACGCCTCAGCGGCGCACGGAGAGCAGGGCGCCTCAGCAGAGCAGGCAGAGCAGGGCGCCTCAGCGGCGCACGGAGAGCAGGGCGCCTCAGCGGCGCACGGAGAGCAGGGCGCCTCAGCGGCCCAGGCAGAGCAGGACGCCCCAGCGGCGCAGGCAGAGCAGGACGCCTCAGCGGCGCACGGAGAGCAGGGCGCCTCAGCGGCGCAGGCAGAGCAGGACGCCTCAGCGGCGCAGGCAGAGCAGGACGCCTCAGCGGCGCAGGCAGAGCAGGACTCAGGGGGGCACGGCAGGGACAGACCGGGGGGGGCACGGCAGGGACAGACCGGGGGGGGCACGGCAGGGACAGACCAGGGGGGGCACGGCAGGGACAGACCAGGGGGGGCACGGGAGGGACAGACCAGGGGGGGGCACGGGAGGGACAGACCAGGGGGGGGCACTGGAGGGACAGACCAGGGGGGGGCACGGGAGGGACAGACCAGGGGGGGGCACGGGAGGGACAGACCAGGGGGGGCACGGGAGGGACAGACCTTATATGTGCCTCAGACCTACCTTAGACCTACCTCTACCTTATATGTGCAGACCAGGGGGGGCAAGGGAGGGACAGACCAGGGGGGGCAAGGGAGGGACAGACCAGGGGGGGCACGGGAGGGACAGACCAGGGGGGCACGGGAGGGAAAGGGGAAACAGACAAGGGAGGGATAAACAAGGGAGGGACAAGGGAGGGATAAACAAGGGAGGGACAAGGAAAACAAAAAGTTCAGGAAGCCATGGTGGCCCCCAAAGTTCGAATGGCCAGGGTGGCCCGCCGAGTTCGGGAGGCCCACCAAGTTCAAGCGGCCGGGGCGGCCTGTAGAGTTCAGGCAGCCGGAGCGGCCCGTAGAGTTCAGGCAGCCACGGTGGCGCGGGTAGAGCAGGTCACCAGGGAGGTGCGGGCAGAGCAGGGCGCCAGGGAGGCGCGAGCAGAGCAGGGCGCCAGGGAGGCGCGGTGAGAGCGGGACGCCTCAGTGGCGCAGGCAGAGCAGGGCGCTTCAGAGGCGCACGGAGAGCAGGGCGCCTCAGCGGCGCAGGCAGAGCAGGACGCCTCAGCGGCGCACGGAGAGCAGGGCGCCTCAGCGGCGCAGGCAGAGCAGGACGCCTCAGCGGCGCAGGCAGAGCAGGACGCCTCAGCGGCGCAGGCAGAGCAGGACTCCTCAGCGGCGCACGGAGAGCAGGGCGCCTCAGCGGCGCACGGAGAGCAGGGCGCCTCAGCGGAGCAGGCAGAGCAGCCACGGTGGCACGGGTAGAGCAGGTCACCAGGGAGGTGCGGGCAGAGCAGGGCGCCAGGGAGGCGCGGGCAGAGCAGGGCGCCAGGGAGGCGCGGTGAGAGCGGGACGCCTCAGTGGCGCAGGCAGAGCAGGGCGCTTCAGAGGCGCACGGAGAGCAGGGCGCCTCGGCGGCGCACGGAGAGCAGGGCGCCTCGGCGGAGCAGGCAGAGCAGGACGCCTCAGCGGCGCACGGAGAGCAGGGCGCCTCAGCGGCGCACGGAGAGCAGGGCGCCTCAGCGGAGCAGGCAGAGCAGGGCGCCTCAGCGGAGCAGGCAGAGCAGGGCGCCTCAGCAGAGCAGGCAGAGCAGGACGCCTCAGCGGCGCACGGAGAGCAGGGCGCCTCAGCAGAGCAGGCAGAGCAGGGCGCCTCAGCGGCGCACGGAGAGCAGGGCGCCTCAGCGGCGCACGGAGAGCAGGGCGCCTCAGCGGCCCAGGCAGAGCAGGACGCCCCAGCGGCGCACGGAGAGCAGGGCACCTCAGCAACGCATGGAGAGTAGTAGATTATTAAAGTAAATTATACATAGTTCAGTAGATTATTAGAGAAAATTATACATAGTTCAGTAGATTATTAGAGTAAATTAGCCTATATCTAGTTGTACTACCTATACTTCGTATATACTTCGTAATTATAATATATATATATATATATATAGAGAGAGAGAGAGAGAGAGAGAGAGAGAGAGAGAGAGAGAGAGAGAGAGAGAGACTGACTATATTAGTAGTAGGCCTAGTGTTATTATTATATATATTATTGCTATTATTATTATTAATAATATTATTATAAGACTAGACTGTATTAGGGAAAGCTTTTCCCATCCCTGTTGCAGTCTGCTGTTCCACAATTGCAACCCCATAAGCACTGCACACACAATAATTGATTTACAATCATTCTCATTCACTCATCACTAACCCAAAGAACTACTGAATAGTTGAACACAAAGTTGTGTGTTTGTGTGAGTTGTGTGTACATAGGTTAATACAAGCAGAGTAAAATACTTTATTAATACACAGGCACTAGAAAAAGGTTGTGCCCACACTATGACAATTTAGTTGCTCAGGATGAATAGATTTGTGTGCGATGCATTGCTTTGCACAGCAGGTGTCACTAGGGAGCACACTGTTTCATGAGGCTTCGGGTAAATGATCCTTTTGGTGAACCAATGGGCTGGAAAGCCTCAGTGGTTCAGGAAGCCTTATTTGGACATCACTACCCATGAGGGGGGAAAAACACATAATCATAAAACATAAACCAAAGACTCAAAGATATCAAAGGAACCACGGGAAACCGGGAGACGTAGACGAAACATACACAAGGATCCAACACAGACTGACAAACACAAGGAGCTTAAAAGGGGAAGAAATCAAGAGGGAACAGGTGGGAGAAATCAACACTAATCAGATAACAAGGGGGAGGGATCAGACAATGACAGGAGCACATGCAAGACATGACAAAACCCACATGTGCACACAAGACAGGACAGGCATGTGACAGGTTCGTTTAATTACTCTTTGGTGGTGTTATGAGAGCTTTCACTAATGGTCTTTTTGTGTTGATTACAGATTCTGACTGTGTTCCGCCTCCTTCCTACAGAACCAGCATTAACCACACTAACTCTTCAACAACGGGTAATATAAAACAACTAATCACAATTAACAATTTTACGCTTGGTGACGAATTAGTGTCTTATTCGTATAAATTCCTACAATATTGTTACTCATGAAATGATAACATTAATCTGGATTTTGTTTTTTGACTTGTATTCCTCTTGTGCAGAACTCCCACTGTACACATTTGATCGTTGTTATTATTGTAGTTGACTTTTAGTTAAGTAATTATGTGTGTGTGTGGTCAAACTGCAAGCACAAAATAATTCACAATTAACATTTGGTAATGTTCACTTCACCAAATACGGTTCTGTTGTAACATCAGCTTTGTGGACTAAGCATTACATTTTGTTAATCAACTAAATGCAATATATTTTACAGGCAATATAAGTTAAACATTAAATTTCTACACCAACAAAGCAAATATAACTTTAGGCGCTAATCGCTAATAGCGATCTACATAGTGATAAACAAACCATCACAATCTTAAACAACAAAACATTACTCACCACGCTGGGAATATATTGTTAGATTATAGTTTTATCTGGGATTAAGGGTGCGTTCACACTTGTCATGTTTGGTTCGATTAAAACGAACCCTGATGCGGTTGCTCGGTTAGTGCGGTTCATTTGAACATATGTGAACGCTGCCATCCGAACCCTGGTGCGCACCAAACAAGCGGACCGAGACCGCTAAAAAGATGGGTCTCGGTCCGCTTCCAAGCGAACTCTGGTGCGGTTCGATTGATATATGAACGCAACACGGACCAAAGACATGTAAATGGACCAAAAACCGGACGTAATGTCACAAGATGCCACGCATAATGCAGCTGATTTGACAACGCGGAAAGACCGGTGTATCCAAAATGAGTAACTTTAACGTTAGAGGGCAAACGTGGAGCAACGAGGAAGTGCCTAATCAATATTTGGTCAGACGAGCATGTTTCGAAAATGCTAGAAAAAACACACAAACAGCATACCTGGCTCTTCTCTTCAAAGTTCCTGTGTTGCCCATTATTAGCAGGTACAGACGACAGAACGGCCGTCTCTTTTGCATAAGAGTCGCCCCTCTTTTTTCAGCACAACGGAGGAAATCCTGCTGCTGTTTTGAATGTTTTAAACATTTTATGACCTCTTCATGAGTTCTCAGAGGGTAAAAATAATGCCACATGTACACGCATAAAATGATCGCGTTTAATCCAGCACACAGCATTCTTTTGAACATTTCATGAGCTCTTCATGAGTTCTCTGGTAAAAAATAATGTCATATGTGTTACACGCATAAAATGATCGCGTTTAATCCAGCACACAGCGTTGTTTTGAACATTTCATGAGCTCTTCATGAGTTCTCTGGTAAAAAATAATGCCATATGTGTTACACGCATAAAATGATCGCGTTTAATCTGTAGTGGAACCTACGTGACACTAGGGGGCACACCAGTTCATTAACGCCTCTAGAGAGTTATGTATAGAATATAGGGGAATAAGAAATAAAGTTATCAGGAGTGACTGAGCTGTTTGTGTCGTGATGTTCCATGTTAAGAAATAACCATCTGTTACATGGTGTCAGAAGTGGTTTTCAGAACCTGAAGGAACAAGAAGCTAGCGCCCGAGATTAAAAGTGAGTCAACAGAAAAATATGGATCAAATATTTTCGCTGACACCTCCGGGAAGCTTTAATTTCGACGAGCCCAGTGCATGGCCACAGTGGATGCGCCATTTTGAGCGATTCAGAGTAGCATCAGGGCTTGCAGAAAAACCCTCTGCCTACCAGGTAAACTCGCTTCTTTACATTATGGGGGAGAAAAGTGACGATGTTTTAAATACGTTGCCCCTAAGTGAGGAAGAGAAAAAGAGTTATGAAGGAGTCAAGAAGGCTTTAAGTGAGCACTTTATTGGCAGAAATAACGTCATTTATGAGAGGGCGAAATTCAATAGCAGATTTCAACAGCCTGGCGAATCAGCAGAGAGTTTTATCACGGACTTGAATAAGCTCGCGGAACACTGCAAATATGGTGATCTACACGAGGAAATGATCAGAGATCGTATTGTAGTGGGCATAAGAGATGCAAAGCTCTCAGAAAAACTGCAACTCAATCCAAATTTGACATTGGAAAAAATGATAACCCAAGTCAGACAAAATGAAGAAATAAAACGTCAGCAGCCAGTAATTAGACGAGAAAAGTCTGATGTGAAAGAGGTAAACGTTGATACAGTCATGACAAAGAGAACATCTAAAGCAAGAATGACAACAATGAGAGCTGAGGGGGCATTACAAAGAATGCAAAGTACTCATGATGCAGCTCAGAAAATAAAACAGATGGATTCCTGTAAAAGATGTGGGAAAAGTCCACAGCACCCATTGAAAATATGTCCAGTCAGAGAAGCAGAATGCAGAAAATGCAGGAAAAAAGGACATTTTGCTGCAGTTTGCCGGTCAGCTCCAAGACTTGAAGCGATAGTTGATAGTTCTTATGAGTCTGCTTTTTTGGGAGCGATCCAGACCCAAAAACAGGAAAATATGTGGCAACAGAAAATCCTGGTGAATAAAGAACAAATCACCTTTAAAATTGATACAGGTGCGGCAGTCACAGCGAGTCCGGCGTCTATGTATTCTGCTGCAAAGCAAGGGAAACTCAAAGATTCTAAAAAGATGATCTTGGGCCCTAACAACACTCCTTTGAAGGTGATAGGTACATTCAGTGCATGCCTGCAAAAGGACAAAAAGAGGATTCGGCAGGATATACAGTATTGTTCAAAATAATAGCAGTACAATGTGACTAACCAGAATAATCAAGGTTTTTAGTATATTTTTATTGCTACGTGGCAAACAAGTTACCAGTAGGTTCAGTAGATTGTCAGAAAACAAACAAGACCCAGCATTCATGATATGCACGCTCTTAAGGCTGTGCAATTGGGCAATTAGTTGAAAGGGGTGTGTTCAAAAAAATAGCAGTGTCTACCTTTGACTGTACAAACTCAAAACTATTTTGTACAAACATTTTTTTTTTCTGGGATTTAGCAATCCTGTGAATCACTAAACTAATATTTAGTTGTATGACCACAGTTTTTTAAAACTGCTTGACATCTGTGTGGCATGGAGTCAACCAACTTGTGGCACCTCTCAGCTGTTATTCCACTCCATGATTCTTTAACAACATTCCACAATTCATTCACATTTCTTGGTTTTGCTTCAGAAACAGCATTTTTGATATCACCCCACAAGTTCTCAATTGTATTAAGGTCTGGAGATTGGGCTGGCCACTCCATAACATTAATTTTGTTGGTTTGGAACCAAGACTTTGCCCGTTTACTAGTGTGTTTTGGGTCATTGTCTTGTTGAAACAACCGTTTCAAGGGCGTGTCCTCTTCAGCATAGGGCAACATGACCTCTTCAAGTATTTTAACATATGCAAACTGATCCATGATCCCTGGTATGCGATAAATAGGCCCAACACCATAGTAGGAGAAACATGCCCATATCATGATGCTTGCACCTCCATGCTTCACTGTCTTCACTGTGTACTGTGGCTTGAATTCAGAGTTTGGGGGTCGTCTCACAAACTGCCTGTGGCCCTTGGACCCAAAAAGAACAATTTTACTCTCATCAGTCCACAAAATGTTCCTCCATTTCTCTTTAGGCCAGTTGATGTGTTCTTTGGCAAATTGTAACCTCTTCTGCACATGCCTTTTTTTTAACAGAGGGACTTTGCGGGGGATTCTTGAAAATAGATTAGCTTCACACAGACGTCTTCTAACTGTCACAGTACTTACAGGTAACTCCAGACTGTCTTTGATCATCCTGGAGGTGATCATTGGCTGAGCCTTTGCCATTCTGGTTATTCTTCTATCCATTTTGATGGTTGTCTTCTGTTTTCTTCCACGTCTCTCTGGTTTTGCTCTCCATTTTAAGGCATTGGAGATCATTTTAGCTGAACAGCCTATATTTTTTTGCACCTCTTTATAGGTTTTCCCCTCTCTAATCAACTTTTTAATCAAAGTACGCTGTTCTTCTGAACAATGTCTTGAACGACCCATTTTCCTCAGCTTTCAAATGCATGTTCAACAAGTGTTGGCTTCATCCTTAAATAGGGGCCACCTGATTCACACCTGTTTCTTCACAAAATTGATGACCTCAGTGATTGAATGCCACACTGCTATTTTTTTGAAAACACCCCTTTCAACTAATTCAACTAATTGCCCAATTGCACAGCCTTAAGAGCGTGCATATCATGAATGCTGGGTCTCATTTGTTTTCTGAGAATCTACTGAACCTACTGGTAACTTGTTTGCCACGTAGCAATAAAAAATATACGAAAAACCTTGATTATTCTGGTTAGTCACATTGTACTGCTATTATTTTGAACAATACTGTATATGTGGTAATGGATTTAGTGATGCCGTTACTAGGATTGCCCGCAATCCAAGGCTTACAGTTACTGCAGCAGGTAGCCAACATGCATGAACCCTGGTGAGCAGTACAAAGCAATGTTTCCTAAAGTCTTCTCGGGTCTTGGGAAATTAGAGGGCAGCTACACGATCAAATTGTCGGAAGGAGCTGTTCCATATGCACTTTCAGCCCCTCGACGAGTACCTCTGCCGCTAATGGAGAGAGTGAAATTGGAACTCCACAGAATGGAAGAAATGGGAGTCATAAGACGAATTGAAGAGTCCACCCCCTGGTGCGCAGGAATGGTCGTCGTGTCAAAACCGAACGGAAATATCAGGATTTGTGTTGATTTTACAAGGCTGAACAAAAATGTGTGCAGAGAAAGACACATACTGCCAGCTGTGGATGAGACTTTAGCGCAGCTAGAGGGAGCAGCTGTGTTTTCAAAATTAGACGCCACGTCTGGGTTCTGGCAAATACCCTTAAACGAAGACTCGGAGCCGTTAACAACTTTTATTACACCCTTAGGTAGATACTGCTTCCGGCGTCTTCCTTTTGGGATATCTTTGGCCCCAAAGTATTTCCAGCTCAGAATCGCACAGATCGTTGCAGGATCGATTGGAACTCTTTGTCATGCAGACAATGTCCTAGTGTTTGGAAAAGACGAGAAAGAACACAATGAGAGACTGTATGAGGTATTGAGAAAGTTTGAAAAAGCAGGACTGACGCTGAACGACAAGTGTGTGTTTGCAGTCAATAGAGTGAAGTTCCTAGGACATACTGTAAGTGCCCAAGGGATTGAAGCGGACCAGGACAAGATTAAAGCTGTCATCAACATGCCTGAGCCACAGAATGTGGAAGGAGTGAGACACTTCATGGGAATGGTTAATTATGTCGGGAAGTTTTCACATCATCTGCTGACTCTCACAAAGCCACTGAGAGAACTGTTAAAAAATGACAGCACCTGGACATGGGATGCACAGCAGAAAGAAGCATTTGAAAAGGTAAAAAAAGAACTCAGCTCACCAGCTATACTGGCACAGTATAGTCCGAACAATGAGACTGTAGTTTCAGCCGACGCTTCATCCTATGGTCTTGGCGGGGTGCTCATGCAGAAACAGAAAAATGGAGAGTGGAGGCCTGTTGTGTATATCTCAAGAAGTCTAACACCCACAGAGACACTTGAAAAAGAAGCTCTTGCGGTAACATGGGCATGTGAGCGGCTCAGTGCATATCTGCTGGGATTGGAATTTACGATGCAGACCGACCACAAATATCTCTGTTGGGCAGCAGACCAATTGATGACTTACCTCCAAGAATTCTTCGGTTCAGACTGAGGTTGCTCAGATTCAGGTACAACATCATGCATGTCCCTGGAAAACAACTGGTCACTGCAGATGCATTGTCACGAGCACCAGCTGGACCTGAACAATTAACAGAAAATGAAAAATTGGAGGATGAGTGCAGAGTTTTTGTGGATCTCATATTTCAACAAATCCCTGCGACAAAAACAAAACTGAAACAGATTCAGGAAATGCAGAATGAGGATCTTGCATGCCAACAGCTGAAACGGTATACACTAAATGGCTGGCCAGAACATCAGAAATCAGTGTCGGAACATCTCATGCCATACTGGTCTCATAGAGCAGATATCCATGTAGCTGATGGGATTTTACTGAAAGGAGAACGGCTTTTGATTCCAAAACCCATGCGGAATGATATGCTTGAGAGACTTCATCAGGGTCATCAAGGAAGAACGAAGTGCATTGCGAGAGCACAGCAATCTATATGGTGGCCTGGTGTAATAAGAGACGTAAGAGAGTTGGTGGATAGGTGCGACATCTGCTGTCAGCATTCACAGCAGAAAACACAACAGTTGATGCCAACACCGTTACCAGCGAGACCCTGGCAACGTGTCGCAGCTGATATCTTTCAATGGGAAGGGGGCCATTATCTGGTCGTGATTGATTACTTTTCAAGATACATCGAGGTTACGAACTTACCAAAACTCATAACAGCAACAACAGCGGGAAGGCTGAAGGTAATCTTTGCCAGGTTTGGAATTCCTGAAACACTAGTGACAGATAACGGTCCACAGTTTGCATCATGTGAGTTTGCAGAGTTTGCACAAGACTACGATTTTGAACATGTTACAAGTAGTCCACGTTATCCGCAGAGCAATGGAGAGGCAGAGAGAGAGGTGCGAACAGTGAAACAGATGCTAAGGAAGAATCAACTCCCTTAGCTCATGGGATCTCGTCTGCAGAACTCATGATGGGGAGGAGAATAAGGTCAACGGTTCCAGTTACACCTAAATCTCTCACGCCAAGATGGCCAGACCTGAAAATGTTCAGAAGGAAAGACAGGATGTTAAAAGAGAAACAAAAGGAAACATTCAGGTCCCGCCACAGAGCTAAAGATCTACCAGTCATCATACCTGGACAGAAAGTGTGGATAAGGACTTCAAAGACCACTGGAACAGTTCAGGGAGAAGTATCAACACCCAGATCGTATCAGGTAGAAACTGAGGTGGGAACTTTGAGAAGAAACAGAGCTCATCTTACAGTTCTTCCAGGACCAACTCAGCAAGGGGTCCATGGAACAGTTACACGGTCGGGTAGGATTTCCCGTCCACCAGAAAGACTGGACTTATAAGTGAACATTGGAATAGGAAAGACCTGCTGTCAAGAAAAGGGCAGAATAATCCCTTCAGCAGAGTCAGGAATGTCCAGGCAGTCTACCCTTGCTTCCAGCTTAGGAATAGAAAGTTCAAGATTATATGTTGTGGAGATTGTCGTTCCAGCTGAGAAAGAAAAATATGCAACTATGTGAATATAAGTATACAGAATAGTAAAGAGGGGTGTTAAAGGGTCATGAAACCCCCCTGCTGCAGCGGTGTTTTTTCACACCTTCGATTTGAAAAAGCTTGTTAAAAGGGGAGTGGTCGACTGTGAAAAGGTGGGATGGTATTGTGTGGAAAGAGGGAATGTTTGCATAAATAGGGGAGTGTCAGTAGGTGCATTAAGATTAGCGATACCAACAGCAGCAGTTACAGCGGATCTGAGACATGTTCTTGGTTCACGTTGGCATTGTTTACCACAGAGAGATTAAATGAGGGATGAGTACAGCGAATGAGAGAGCTATGAGTGGCGTGCAGCAGAGATCGCAAATCATTCAGCTCTTCAAAGTTCAAACCAGCATAATTCAGTGAGAAATGAAAATAAATGTTATTCTGCATGACGAAATATTTTGCAAACGTGATAAAACTATATTTGTCCAAATATGCACGCTGTTTGGCAAGATGAACAACGCGCCGACGTGATAAGAGAACGTGAACCACCCAACATGCGATGTGATAGAGATGTGTAATTCTAGATCGGTGTAAAAGCGAAGAGGTTTGAGGCTAGTCTCGACCGTGCATTGCCGTGACGATCCGCGCTGTCTATCACTCGGCAGCTAAATCTATATTTGTCCAAATATGCAGCACACTGTTTCACTAAGAGCCCGAACACATGCGGTTTAGTGCATGGCTGTGACGACAAATAAAACGGAGAGGACGTGGCTTTTGTTCATTAGCCTACAGATTACAGATTGGTTATTTTGCACTCCTGACATAGATAGTCAACGCTTGCAGGTTCGGCGTGCGATTCCTCAAGTGAATTTTACTTTACCGAGCCTTTGTAACAAAGGCTTCCACAGACGGCGCCGGTTACAGCTCGCTCGGCGCCCTTTACGTTATTTCGTATCAGCACAACGCCTAGCTTTCCTCCGTGACTTTTCCGCACGCTGCTTCCAAAACTTCCCCAGCATATCTCTACAATAATGATGGAAGACGAGCCTGACAGAAGTGACTGTCTCATGCATATTAACTAAATTATCTTGTATGCATACTACAGCGCAGGGATTGGACTGAATGAGCTTTATGTCATGAATATATATCGAGAATCGCTCGGAGCGGTCGACGTCAGCATGTGCCCAGCATCCCATACTTGGGCCGAAAAGGCCGTGCCGACGTCAGCATTTGTGACGTTGCTCCGACTAAGCTTTTCAAACCGGAAGACAGAAATCGCTCTGAAAAATGCAAAAATAACTATTTTCACATATGCATACCATTAATGAGTACCCTTAGTGTTTTCAATGATGTGCAGCCTATACATATCTGTTTATCTCTCAAAAAAAGTTTCTCAAAAATTACATCTCAAAAAAAGTGTTTTGGGGTTTCATGACCCTTTAAGACTAAAAGGGGGGATGTAGGGGAACCTACGTGACACTAGGGGGCACACCAGTTCATTAACGCCTCGAGAGTTATGTATAGAATATAGGGGAATAAGAAATAAAGTTATCAGGAGTGACTGAGCTGTTTATGTGTCGTGATGTTCCATGTTAAGAAATAACCATCTGTTACATAATCCAGCACACAGCGTTGTTTTGAATGTTGTGAACATTTCATGAGCTCTTCATGAGTTCTCTGGTAAAAAATAATGCCATATGTACACGCATAAAATGCCCGCACGTGTAATCTGCACACAGCATTGTTTTGAATGTTCGGTAAACGAGCTCCTACGTCATATAAGCCGACCAATCAGGTTGTGACCGTCTCCCTGTGCCTTTGGTTCGGTAACTTTAGGTTCGCTGTTAAAAATGCCTGTGTGAACGCTAAGCGGACCAGGACTATTATGTTTCTTTTTGTTTTTTGGTCCGGACCAAACGAACCAAACGAACCGAACTACAAGTGTGAACGCACCCTAAGAGTTCAAATCTGCATTTTAAGATCAACATGGCTTTCTAGCTCACCTCTGAGTGCAGTTCCGTTTGTTTTCCTGTGGCTGAAACAACGTTCTTAAAGGGTCAGCACCCAACAAATTTAAAGTGTTTGCCCGATCTGTTTTTACCCCGGTGACGGTAATGTATAGGGGTTGCTCTCATGTTTACTTTCCCCTAATAATTGTATGTCTTAATAATAAATAACTTTCACGCTTTGTGTTTTGTGATGGTTACAGATTCTGACTGCCTTCTGACTGGTGGGTTTTTAACCTTTCCTTCAACGTCTCGAGCACCAAAAAAGCCGGGCAATATGTCAGATACAGCTGCATATAGTCACAACACTACACTAATCCCAGAGACACTGGACATCTCAGTGAAGTCTGCTGTCTTTCTCAAAGGCTTGATGTTCACACGCGTCATGCCCTCGTTCTACATCTTCATCATCCTCATTAGTTTGCCTCTGAACGCTTTGGCCTTGGTGACGTTCACCTGTAGGATTCGAGAGAAGAAACCAGCTGTGATCTACATGTCTCACCTGGCGTGTGTGGACCTGCTCTTCACCCTGCTGCTGCCTCTGAAGATCCACTACCAGCTGAACGCTTCAGATTGGGTGTTCGGTGAGGTGGCGTGTCGTGTGCTCAGTGCAGCTTACTACTGCTACATGTACTGCTCCATACTGCTGATGATGTGCATGAGTGTGGACAGACTGCTGGCCGTGGCGTTTCCCATCACCTCTCTAACCTGGAGGAGCGCAAGGAAAGCCACGTGTGTGTGTGTGCTGGTCTGGCTGCTGGCGCTCGCTGGTACGGTGCCACTTCTCTCAATGAGACAAACGCTCAAGGTTAATGATGTGGGCGTCACTTGTCATGATGCACTGCTCCGTAACGACCCTTCAGTGCTGTATTATGTGTACCTGTTCTCCATCCTCTCCTGCCTCTACTTCTTCCTGCCAATGCTTGTCACCTTATTGAGCTACTTTACAATCATATATGTACTCAGTGTAAAGTCTGATCGCTTGGCAACATCATCATCTTCAGGCAACCGAAGGAGAGCTGTGATTATGGCTATTGCCGTGCTGATTGAGTTTGTGATGTGTTTTGCTCCAACCAATGGCATCCTGTTTTACCACTGTGTTCGTTTAGCTACTGAAGGTGATTCATCATACGCTGCTTACCTGTTGGCTGTGTGTTTGGGGAGCGCAAGTGTTTTTCTGGATCCTCTTCTGTACTACTATGGCTCGTCTCAGTGCAGAAAGCAAATCAGATCTGTGTTTTTGGTGCAGAAAGACAAAAGAGTGAAAACATCTTCAAACACATAAAATGATTGTGCAGCTGTAACAAACAAAACAGAAATTATGAGGATCTTTATTACAACAACAACTGCCATATTCTTTCTTAACACGTTCACTGTGTTTATCTGCCAGTATTAACCGATTTGGAATGAACTGTTGGTGTTCAATTTCTCTGTATGAACTTATATATTATTCTATTTCTGAATATTTGGCAGAGAGACAACTATTTGAAGATCTGGAATCAGAGGGTGTAAAAAAAAAATCAAAACATTGAGGAAAATTGCCTTTAAAGTTGTCCGCCCTTAGCAGTGCATTTTAATAATACATAATTTATAAATTCACAGTAGGAAATTTACAAAATCTTCATGGAACATAATCTTTACTTAATATCCTAATGATTTTTGTCATAAAATAAAAATCAATAATTTTGACCCATACAATGCATTGTTGGCTGTTACCCCACTATACTCGTGAAACTTATGACTGGTTTTGTGGTCCAGGGTCACCATATGTGCTTGACCCTCTGCCTGGTATGGACTATGATTTTGGATTATTCTTATTAAATATTCCACCATGTATCCACGTCTGTGTCAGTCTCTACACAGTTCATATTGGCCAGCTCCTGCGTCCGCGTGCTGCTCACATGAACAGCTTCAGATTTGACTGCCGAAGGAACGCTGCATAAACAGCATATGAGACTGACACGCACTAGACACATTTTTTTAATAAAGTCATTATTTTTGTTTGTTTTATCTCATCTTTAACTCAGAAGAATGGGATGCTGGAGACGAAAATGTAACATTTACAGTGCACCTGGAAAGTATTCACAGTGTTCAACTTTTTCCAAATATACATGAAAGCTTTAGCAAGTTCTGCCAGGAAGACTTAATTGTTACGTCACTTCAACTTCTATCTATCCAATCACATTCTAATACTTGGGTATAAAAGATCGGTACTTACCCATGTTTGAGTTCGCAGATGCTGACGCACCAATTCACCGCCATCCTCCCCACCACCTCCAAGTCAAATCCTTCCCTACTCCACCCCACCACCACCACCAGGATGGTCCCTTCCATACCTCACGGGGGGGTCGGCTGCGCCTCTGCCTTCGTCTTCAGGCAGGATATGCAGAGTCCATACCCTCTGATTGCGAGCTACGGACGGGGCCTATGCCAAAGTACTTTATTGCTTGCTGGATTGTTAATAAATGGATTATTGTCACAGTATTTATTCTCCCGAGTCTTTCTGGCAGAAATAATGTTACAGCTTTATTCCAAAATGTATTAAATTTATTATGTTCCATTATTCAATACAAACAATACCCCATAATGACATTGTAAAAGAAGTTTGTTTGAAATCTTTGCAAATTTATATTAAATAAATGAATAAATGTAAAAAAAAAAAAAAAAAAATCTCATAAGTCTTCACACAGCCTTTTCCATGACACTCAAAATTTAGATTGGGTTAATCCTGTTTCCACTGATTCTCCTTGGCTGAATCCGAAATCAACCCCCTATACCTTCACCTATACTTTCATAAAGTCATTTTTGCTTATGGTTTAACTGAATCATCGAAGGTCAGAAGCAAGTACATTGGTCAATAATGTGAGATTAAATTCATAAAAAAGTTTAATTGCATTCAATTATTTGTTTTATACAATATATTTAATTATTGGAGGTTTGTGTATTATTCTGATTGTGCATTTGACTGATTTAAATAATTTTTAGGAATACAGTTTTTTTTTGTGTGTGTGTGCAAGTGAGATAAGTAAATGTATGCTCACATTTAGTCGGGACTCCGGAGTGACGAGCAGAACATCCAAGACACACAGGAACAGGAAACACCACACAGACAGGAAGCAAACAAACTACAATAATCTGACAACAGAACATGGTGAGAACCCTGTATAAATAGCCCCGGTGATGAGTAAAGGTGTCTGTGATCAGAGTGAAGTAATCAGAAACCACGCCTCCCACAAAACCACACACACACTAAAGGTGAGACGATGTATTCATATAACGTGACAGTACCCCTCCCTCTAGGAGTGCCTCTTGGCGTTCCCAGAAGGACCTACCTGTCTATTGAAATCATCAATGAGAGAGTGATCCAGTATGTCCCTAGCAGGAACCCAACTTCTCTCCTCTGAACCATAACCTTCCCAGTCCACCAAGTACTGGAATCCGCGGCCCCTCCGTCTCGAATCCAAAATCCGATTTACAGAATAAATAGGCTCCCCATCTACGAGATGCGGCGGTGGGGGAACCGGGACAGGCAGGTTAATGCGAGAATAAAAAACAGCTTTCAGTTTGGAAACATGAAATGCGGGATGTATCCTCTTGTATGCAGGAGGCAACTTGAGGCGGTCAGTCACCAGACTAATAATGTTGGTGACTGTGAACGGGCCAAAAAAATTGGGGGCTAATTTATTACTCACGGAGCGCAAAGGAATGTTCTTTTTAGAAAGCCACACTTTTTGACCCACGACGTAGACGGGAGGCTTAGACCAGTGGCGATCGGCTTGGGTCTTGGTGCGCTCTCCCACCCGGGGCAGAGTCTCGCGGGCTCTACTCCAGGTCTGGCGACACCTCTGGACAAAGGCGTGAGCAGAGGAGACCAGATTCCAGACCAGGAAAAATAGGTGTCTGGTACCCTAAACTAGACTTAAACGGAGATAGGCCCGTGGCCGACATTAGTAAGGAGCTGTGTGCGTGCTCAACCCAAGAAATCTGTTGACTCCAGGAGGAAGGGTTCTTGAAGACCAAACATCGCAACACCCTCTCAAGATCCTGGTTGTCGTGCTAGGTCTGACCATTGCTCTGGGGACGGAAACCCAAAGACAGACTCACAGTAGCTCCCAGTAATCTACAAAACTCTTGCCAAAATTTGGACACAAATTGGGGCACCCTGTCAAAAACCACGTCTATCGGAAGGCCATGAAAACGAAAGACGTGGTTGATGACAGCCACTGCTGTCTCCTTGGCAGAAGGTAATTTGGCCAATGGTATGAAATAAACCATTTTCGAAAAGCGGTCCACGACGGTTAAAACCACTCTCTTGCCCTGGGAGGGCAGGAGGGCGGTAATAAAATCTAGAGTGATATGGGACCAGGGTCTTAAAGGAACAGACAGCGGCTGGAGTAACCCATCTGGTGAACGATTGGAAGTTTTACCTATGGCACACACTGAACACGCCAAAACAAATTCCCGAATTCCGCATGCCATCCCTGGCCACCAAACCGTTGCTTGACTAGAAATCTAGTTCTATTAACCCTCTGTGTGACAAGCCACATTGGAACCATGACCCCACTGAATGACGTCGGACCGGACCCCCTCAGACACAAATAAACGACTCGGTGAGCCACCAAGCGGAGGCGTTATCCCTTCTAAGGCCGTCCTGACCTTCGACTCGATCTCCCATGTGAGTGTAGAGATGATGAGTTTCTCTGGAAAAATACACTCGGGAGTAGACGGGCGCTCGGATCGGTCAAAAACATGCAATAAAGCATCGGATTTGATATTCTTAGAACCCGGACAATACGATCAAAAGTGCCCACCGAGCCTGCCTAGAGTTAAGTCTTTTAGCAGATCTGTACTCCAGATTCGTATGATCGGTCCATATGATAAAAGGAACCCCCGAACCTTCTAACCAGTGGCGCCATTCTTCCAATGTGAGCTTAACTGCCAACAATTCCTTGTTACCAATGTCGTTATTACTCTCGGATGGAGATAAGCGATGTGTAAAGAACGCGCAAGGATGCATCTTGTCGTCCAAAGAAGAGCGCTGTGACAGCACCGCCCCTACCCCCACCTCTGATGAGTCCACCTCCACCATGAACTGACGTGATGCATCAGGGGCAACGAGAATGGGAGCCAAAACAAAGCGGCTCTTAAGTTTGGAAAATGTAGCTTCGGCTACACCAGACCACCTGAACGTCGTCCTGGAGG
Source organism: Pseudorasbora parva (assembly GCF_024679245.1). NCBI lineage: Eukaryota > Metazoa > Chordata > Actinopteri > Cypriniformes > Gobionidae > Pseudorasbora > Pseudorasbora parva. The sequence continues at coordinate 9,535,311 of NC_090189.1, read as the reverse complement.
AGGTCAATAAGGTCAGAGGTGTGGCTAGTTGGCTGTAATTATGAATTAAACTCCAGCATAGAATCGACCCGTAGTGGTAACTCCATGGTTAAGGCTCTCGGGAAGGTCAAACGCACGTTGATACGGTCAGCCAGCCCATGCAGGAATCGGTCCCACTGAGCCTCCTCGTTCCAGCAGCACTCAGTGGCCAGGGTGCAGAACTGCCTTGGTGGAGATCGGACAGTTTCCAGGCCGCCTTGCGGCCCGCCACCGTCCGGGTCAAACACCCATCTCATCTCCTCCTCGAGTGCATGGAACGAGGAACAGCATGGATCCTTGTTCTCCCACACCGCCACTCTCCAAGCCGCACGTCCAGACAGTTGGTTCAGCACTTATGTCACCATTGAAAATGTTACTGATTGGAGTGAGAAAAACAACGAGCATCTCAACAGAAAAGACCAAAACATCTCTTGCTCTCCCGAGTATCTCTCTGGCATAGGGATCCTGGGCTGGTGCTGATGGGAACTGTCCCTCGGGTTGAGGGGAACACGCATTGTGTTGGGCGCAGCGGCCGATCTTAGTTGTTGGATCTGGGTAGAAAGCTGGGTAGTACTGCCTGAGTAGTAGCAGAGACCAGTCCCTCTTGCTGGTCCATCCATTGACTACTAACAATCAAATCTTCCTGTAGCTCTGCCATTCTCGCTGGATCCATGATGAGTAGGTCAGATTATTCTGTTACGTCTGCTGGTGGAAAAGAGACAGAGAATCCAGTAGCGAGAATCAAAGTATTTATTATACTCAAGTTCAGAAAGAACATAAACAGTGCGCTGTAAGATGCGAGACGAATACTCAGGAACACCATAGAACAGGCAGGCTGAAGATCAGGCACCAGCTGGGCAGGCAGATAGATCAAACACGCAGGGTTGCGAATGGGCTATCCAAAACAACGGGAGACGGGACTCCAGAGCAATGAGCGGAACTTCCAAGACACACAGGAACAGGAAACACCACACAGACAGGAACCAAACGAACTGCAATAATCTGACAACAGAACATGATGAGAACCCTGTATAAATAGCCCCGGTGATGAGTAAAGGTGTCTGTGATCAGAGTGAAGTAATCAGAAACCACGCCTCCCACAAAACCACACACACACTAAAGGTGAGACGATGCATTCATATAACGTGACAGTACCCCTCCCTCTAGGAGTGCCTCTTGGCGTTCCCGGAAGGACCTACCTGTCTATTGAAATCATCAATGAGAGAGTGATCCAGTATGTCCCTAGCAGGAACCCAACTTCTCTCCTCTGGACCATAACCTTCCCAGTCCACCAAGTACTGGAATCCGCGGCCCCTCCGTCTCGAGTCCAGAATTCGATTTACCGAATAAGTAGGCTCCCCATCTACGAGATGCGGCGGTGGGGGAACCGGGACAGGCGGGTTAATGCGAGAATAAAAAAACAGGCTTCAGTTTGGAAACATGAAATGCGGGATGTATCCTCTTGTATGCAGGAGGCAGTTTGAGGCGGACAGTCACCAGACTAATAAACTTGGTGATTGTGAACGGGCCAATACATTTGGGGGCTAATTTATTACTCACGGAGCGCAAAGGAATGTTCTTTGTAGAAAGCCACACTTTTTGACCCACGACGTAGACGGCAGGCTTAGAACGGTGGCGATCAGCTTGGTTCTTGGTGTGCTCTCCCACCCGGGGCAGAGTCTCGCGGGCTCTACTCCAGGTCTGGGGACACCTCTGGACAAAGGCGTGAGCGGAGGAGACCGCGACCTCGGATTCCAGACCAGGAAAAATAGGTGTCTGGTACCCTAAAGTAGACTTAAATGGAGATAGGCCCGTGGCCGACATTAGTAAGGAGCTGTGTGTAAGGAGCATTAGTAACCACGTCTATCGGAAGGCCATGGAAACGAAAGACGTGGTCGATGACAGCCACTGCTGTCTCCTTGGCAGAAGATAATTTGGCCAATGGGATGAAATGAACCATTTTCGAAAACCTGTCCACAACGGTTAAAACCACTGTCTTATAGCCCCGGTGATGAGTAAAGCAGGTGTCCGTGATCAGAGTTAAGTCATCAGAAACCACGCCTCTCACAAAACCAAACACACACTAAAGGTGAGACGATGCATTCATATAACGTGACATCAACAATCGTAGAAAGGGTGTTTGCATGAATTGAGACAGGAGAAAACATATAAGGAGATTATAGGTTTTATAGGATTATAGGTTTTATATTATAGGATCCATAGCTTCTCTATCAGAGTTTATGTTAAACCCACCAATAGCACGGCAGGAGGATAAGCAGTCTGTGATTGGTTCCCGCAAAAGTGTAACAGAAGCAGGATAAATTAATGAACAGGCTTCCAGCCTAAGCTGCAGGGCAAATTGCTGGCAGATCAGGCTGGGTTTACAGTCTAACTGGTAAACTTTCACATGCTTTACAGCTACTGTGATATGTTCACATAGTCAGCACATTCTAGATAAATGCATTGTTTAAAATACTGGAGATGCTCTGCATTTTATTATGCTGCATTTCTTTTCTTTTTTTATTCTTTCAAAAACATCAAATCTTTGATTTTGATACATCACCATGAAATTCTGATTTTGTACACTCTCAAACCATCGCCTCTTTCAGAGCTGTGAGTGATGCATGTTATTAGCATCCTCTCCCATGCGCGCTTTGGGTTGAGTAATGGCATTAAATGGACTCCAAATAGAGGCTGAAATGTCCAGTGAAAGGTCTAGTGATTAAATGCTAGGATGCATGTTACCATCTGATGACATCTCCATTAGATACTGAGTGTTAAGAGGTTAAAAAAACACTGTAGTAAACGCTGTTCTGTCTAGGGAATCTCTAATAGAGAAGGTGTTCAGAAGATAGAAATATATTAGGTATTGTGAGATCTCTTTCCTTCAATGAAGGATTCACATCTCATTTGTCTGCAGGCAAGTGATTATTATTTGTCTTAATTGGTAATTAAACACTTTGCATGAGAAGCAAATTTATTAGATTTTTTTCCCCAGAAAATATATCTTGAATTTAGTTTTTTTTTTTGTCATGAATAGGTTTATGCCTTGTTTTTCATTTTAGTTTTAGTCTATACCTTTTCAGCATTTTTGCTTATAATCAAAATGACTACATGGATTTTCTGATAAATGAATCATCTTGGTGGCGATGTTTATTCATATGTCCAGCCAAGTAGGTCAACAGTCTTTTTTTATTATAATTATTATGGACTTATAATTATTATTATAATTATTACTACATTATGTCTGAAAAGAAAATACTCAGTACTATTTAGTAGATGAAAAAAAATAGCTTCAGGAGACACGCCCACAAAACCACCATCATTTATCATAATTTATCATTTCATTTGAATGAGGCTCAAGGCACCAGTGATGTCATTCACACTCAGGAATCAAGAAGGACACTGTGCGGCTGTGGCTGTTTAGGATTCAGAATTTGTATAATTTCAATTTGTTGTAACTTTGATTATTTAGAAGTTAGAAACTGTCAGCTGATCTGCAATCATGGGAATGAAAACTGTCTTGCTTTTCATTACGGCTGTGCAGAATGGCACTGCAATCTGGGGTGAGTACATCAGCTCAAAATGAGCCCTTAAAGAAAGAATCTGATCATTTTGACTAGAAATGTCTGGCAGATGTACTGTAACAGATTCAACCCGGCGCTCTGGTGGAGTTTAAATAGTCTGTAATCGGTGCTCTTGGGAAAGGGAAAAGACGAATGGCAAAAAAGGCAGGTCCAAGGCACTCAGTTAAGTAAAGGATGAGGAAATAATTAAAAAGCCTTTATTTGGTATGGCTTAAATCATTTTAAAATACAAGAGCCAACATGTTTCGACCCAAATTGGTCTTCATCAGGGCAGAGCAGTGTTGATGTGTTGTAAGTGTTATGTGTTAAGTGTTAGGACAAATGCTCAAGTTTAAGAATATGGTCGACTGGGCATCACTTCATGATGCACTGCTCCGCAACGACCCTTCAATGCTGCATTATGTGTACCTGTTCTCCATCCTCTCCTGCCTCTAAATGTTCTTGTCACTGGTTGTCACCTTAGTGAGCTACTTTACTATCATATACAGCTCGGGAAAAAATTAAGAGACCACTCAACTCAACCACCCACTCCGGAGCAGCTCATGATCCAGGGTTAGTTTGCTTAAAGGGGGGGTGAAACACTCAGTTTCAGTCAGTGTCATGTCAATCTTGAGTACCTATAGAGTAGCATTACATCCTGCATATCTCCGAAAAGTCTTTATTTTTTTTATAATTATATAAGAAAGATGCGCTGTTCCGAGTCTTTCCGAAAAAAGCCGAGCGGGTGGGGGCGTGTCGTGTGAGCGGAGCTAAATAATGACGTGTGCGCTGCTGCTTTTGTGTTGAGTCGAGTGCGTCGTAAAGCTGTCATCCCTAACAGCGGGAAAAAAACTTTATTCAAAATAAAAATATGGCTTTTAATCAGATACAGCCATACATCTATGATCCGGAATCAGACCCAGAGGCTGCAGTTGAACAGGAGCAGCAGCAAAAACGACTAGAGCAGGACGTCTCTATATGGTACAAGTTATACACTAACTATATAATATGCTTAGCGGCTTGTGTTATTTACATATTTATACTTGAATTATATCGTCGTATTTTTGTCTTTGAAGGTGTACATGTGGGAAGTGCAGTTGTGCACGTGTGTTTGTGTGTTTACGCGTGGTTTAGACAATTGTAACGTTAGTAAGCGGACTGGTTTTGCACCGCAGGCTAGTGTTTACATAGAAAGACACGGAATAGTAGCGCATTTGAATGAAGAAGCGTGCTTATTTAGTTCAACATATTTCCCCACTCTTTGTGTATTGTTGTTTGGAGTGCTTTTACAATACACAAACATAAAGTTACACATATAGTGGCCAGCTAAACAAATGTACACTCACTACACATCGCATGCTCCATTGATCAATTAACTATACGTGATCATGTTTGGGCTACTTGATGAGCATAGACATTTGAAGCACTCTTACTCACAGCCTGCGGTTCTAACGTTGGGACCTTTATCGTTGGGACTGCTCCATCCTTCAGCACCTTGTTTATGAAACAGTCGGCACCGAAATGCAGCGAACAGATATAAACATTCGCGCAACTCAGTTGCTGATCCGGAAAAGCAAATTACATCCACTGTTGCCTTAACGCGGGGGTTTTGGGGAATCTGTGCAGGACTGTCTTGGTCTGGCAACCAAAAACGCACTTTTTTGGTGACATTGTTATGTGCACATCCCCTGTCCAGCAGCCTACGAGCCAGCGCTTTGATGGGCGTAGCCTGTTGCTTTCGCTCTCTCCCACTCTCTCTCTCACGCGCTTCCGGTAGAATTGTCCGTAAGGCCCATACAAGGAAATTCCGCCCCCATTAACGTCAAAGGGGACGCATGATCTCAAAAAACTTGCCGAAACTTATGACTAACCGGAAGTAGTATTTTTGACAAAGAAATACTCCCATCAAACGTCCACCTTAACTTTTGAAACTTTGTCTATGTTTAGTATGGGATTCCAAGTCTTTAACAGTGTAAAAAGATCAGTATGCATGAAACAGCATTTCACCCCCCCTTTAAAGGGGTACTTCAGCGCTGGGAAGATGAATCTGTATTTAAACTGGGTCATCAATGTAGTAGAAATGTGAAATTATTTTTGAATTTGGTGCCTTCTAGACTGAGAAAAGACAGAAAATGTATTTTTGTCCCATGGGGATGAAAGACTACAATTCCCAGAATGCTTCGCTGCCCTGTGCCATTCCCAACGCCACCAACTTGATTACAGTGACTGAGCTAGAGGAGACACTACAATTAAAAACTGAACGTGTCTGTTCAATATAATGAGTGAGTCACCGCGCGAGTATCACAGCACTGAGCACTAACTACAGGAGTGATGAGACCTGAGGTAATCGCGACTACACTCGAGGCATACATTCACAACGCGAGTTCAGTCTGGCGTGTTTCAGTTCATGCCTTTACAAGCTTAACTTTCATAGAAATTAATTTGAGAAGTTAAAAGTCTTACATTGCACACCATAGCTCCGTTTAAATGAGTGCCTGTATAGCTGCCAGCTGAGCTCTCCCTGCAAGCTGAGTGTTATCTCCCATCCCCCATGCGCGGATTCAAAACATGCGGAAATGGCTCCCTCTGCTGGCTGTAGTCTTTAGCCTTTGGGCAAACATTCCTCCTATGATGCAAAAATCGTCAATTTGCATCATAGGAGGAATTTTTCCAGAAATAAAATGCATAAATCTCTTGTCTCAGGGAGATATGAGGGGGAAAAGCACAATAATTTGAATATACTCCAGGGTTTCTACTGATACAAAGCCATATGCTAATCGCTGAAGTAACCCTTTAAGAGGTATTCAGATTAGTTTAATATAATTTAAGTTACTGTCCGTAAGTGTTTTTTGTCTTCAAGATTTACAAAAATTATATAATGAGAATGTGAATCTATTTTTCAAACCATGTTTTTGTCTTACCCTGAATAATTCGTCATTGCCCCGCCGTGCACTTGCTCTATTTCGAGCGACGACCCGCATGGTAAGTAAACATTATATATTTATTATACATATATATGGACCTGCCCACACGCGTGAGGCGGCCTCGGCCAGGCCTCCCTCGACCGCGGCCTTGGGTTCAGATGTTTAGCTGTAGGACATCTAGTGTGAGCGGGCTATTTCCCTTCTCTATCATTCCCCAGCGCATGCCCGGAAGCAGGTGAGATCGTTTCTTTCGGCCCTGCTGACATTTTGCTTACGACAGCGTCCGACGGCCTGTCTCGTTTGACGACGCTCTCCTGTCTAGCGACCAGGAAAAAGCGCGGCCTTTTGCAGCCTACTCCGAGCTGGTCGACTTGCGAACGATTGGCCTTATGTTCCCTACGAATCGCAATCTTGTAAGCTTGATGAGAGATTCTAAGTGTGCTAGTGCGAATTGCACGGTGATAAGAAAACTGCCCTTTTTCAGCGATCTGCACAACTAGGTCTCCAGATCCTGAAAGCAGCCTTCTTCCGCCCGCCTTACTAACTGTGGAGTGCGGTTATTCCAGCATTCCGGTGATCGAAGACACACTGGCCTCTCATCTTTCAGTGGTGTTACGCCTAGGGCTGTAAGAGAGCTCCGCATGGCCAAGGATTTTAGCCTTACGGGCTACTAAGCACACCACACGCACGGTAGGGCGCTCGATGGCTGATCTGGTGGCCGCTGAATGCCACCTTTGGTTAAACCTCACTGAGATTTGCGACAAGGAGAAGGTTTTCCTCCTCAACGCGCTCTATTTCTCAGGAGGATTTATTTGGTGAGGACTGTCAACACCAAAGTGGTTGACAAGTTCAGAGTAGCGGTGGTTTCAGGCAGTTCATGCCTAGGAGAACTAAAGTTTCTTCTAGCACCTCTCCTTCCCAGCCTAGAGAGCGCCCTCCATTCAAAAATGCTTTTTTCAAAAATACATTTTAAAAGGTTAAAAAAGAAATTGTACTCCAGAAGTAGGATTGACCAGAGTCATCCCCCACCTACCACGGTTTGGGGAGCTCATGGTCGCCCTTTCCACGACAAAGACCTTATCGGCGCCTGCAGATGAAGCAGCCTGGCAGTAGCTTTCCGCTCCTGCTCCGCCGAGTTGTTCCTGACCCTCCGGGCAGGAAAAAGAGTCGCGCCAAACGTTTGGGGCTGGGTCAGACTGCGCAAGGGTTTTTTTTTGCCTGCCCCTGGCAGCTCTCCGAGTCCACCCCCTTCACACTTGCCGCCCAGTGCATCTCGAGGGGCGGGGTCGGCTCAACCTCTCGCCACTCCCACGCCAGGGAATGGAGACGCTTTAGGCTTTCTCCGTCGGATCACATTTCCATTGCCTGTTTTCTAGGAGAGACGGTCTGTTCTCTCCAGTGGTGAGTGGACCTTACATTTCTCACTCAGGTCATCGCAGGCTCCTTGCCACATATGGACGCAGTTGGCTTTCCGTTGCAGCCAGACGATCCCTCCACGGAGCCCCAGATCGGCACCCTAATCAGGTATGCCCACTGCACTTCACTACTCCTCATTTCGTCCAAGAGTGGAAACGTCTTCCAGGAGTGTCACCCTGGGTGCTTCACACGATTCAGCTGGGCTACACACTGTTCAGTGGGGTCCTCCATACTGTAGTAAAACAGTGCCCCAGAGACTTCTGTTCTACAGCAGGAGTTGTCCTCCCTCCTTCTCAAGAGAGCGATGTGATGAAGGACGTAGAGCGAGGATTTTTCAGCCGTTACTTCTTGGTTCCAAAGAAGGACGGCGGTCTGCGGCTCATATTAGACCTCCGACGTCTGAACTTTTCCCTCCTCAGAGGGAGGTTCAAGATGTTGACACTGAATTCTATCATTGCCCAGGTTCGTGCAGGGGATTGGTTCATGTCGATAGACCTGAAAGATGCATATTTCCATATTCAGGTCATTCAGCGACACAGGAAGTTCCTCAGGTTTGCCTTCGGTTTTCCAATACAGGGTGCTCCCCTTCGGCCTTGCTCTGGCGCCAAGGACGTTCACTTAGTGTGTGGATGCTGCTCTGGCCCCGCTAAGGCTCCAGGGCATCCGCATACTCAACTACCTGGACGATTGGCTCTTATTGGCCCAGTCCAGAGAGATGGCGAAAGATCACAGAGACTCTGTGCTTCGTCACGTCTGTTCCCTTGGCCTAAGAGTGAACACCGTCAAGAGTGTGCCCTTACCATCCCGACCGACCACCTTTGTTTTAGGGGTCTGTCTGGATTCCATGTCAATGCAGGCCCATCTGGCTCCTGCCCGGATTTCCAGTATCAGGACATGTCTGGCCCGCTTCAAGCCCAGCCCTGTGAACACTGTTAAGAGTGTGTTCTTACCATCCCAACAGACCACTTTTTTAGGGGACATGGTGTTTGGCCCACAGTAGAAATCCAGTCGACTGCCCTATTTGTTCAGTTCTTAAGTTTCTGCAGGAGAAGTTTGCAGCCGGGGCGGCGGCTACTACACTCAGAGTGTATGTAGCGGCTATCGCTGCTCACAGGGAGTTGGATGAGACCCTTTTGGGAAGCCTTCTTTAGTCTCCTCTTTTATGAGAGGGGTCAAGCGCCTGAGGCCAGTTCGCTCCCCTGGTGTACCCTCTTGGGACTTATCTATCGCCCTGGAGTAGAGTTTAGATTCTCTGCCCCGGTCGGGCCGAGATTTCCCGGCACTATCCTCGGGCCGGGTAGGGCTGGGCCCTTGATCAAGCGTTTTTTTTAAATTTATCATTAGCCTACTTTACTAGTCTAATTGGGTGGGCAGAAAGCTATGCCATAATCAGAAATTATATATATTTTTAGCAAAGTAAAAACTAATACAACAACTAAGAAACAAATGTGTAGGCTAAAAAGTTGCACAAGTCAGGATTAGAGTAAAAATGCATGTTAAACTCACAGCTCTTGCAGTGATGGAGCGCAGCATTATAAACAGAAGCTGCTCGCGTGAACACTGCACTTTGCGTAATTAAATATCTTTGAATCGTTTCGTTTAAAAGTGGACATTTAAAGCTTTCTATACACATATTTCTCATGTCTGTGAGGCAAGTAGCCTGCTGAGTTTTGGTTTATTTATGAGACGCGTGCTCCAGTGCATGAGCAATTAAAGCCATCACTCCTACGACTTCATGTCACGATTATAGTCTGCTATTTGCTTTTTATTTATTAAATCCAGGCAATTGGCCTAAGAATTTTTTTTATAAAATTACAATTAAACAAAACAAAAGAAATGCTTTCTACAAAACAAAACTTAATATTTAACTAAATATAACCACCAAAATAATTTCTGACCCACTCGCATCTTTTCACTTATCATTATCAAATTAAATGTAAAAATAATATTATAATATTTAAACATAAATATGAAGGAAAAAACACATTGTTTAATGACTACAACAAAGTAAGCTACAGATAAATGTCTGAGCTGGATTTGAGCAAACATCAGTTCACCGTTGAGCGGTTCATGAGCGCGCGACTGCGGATTATTGAGCGGAGTCAAGTCAACTTTATTTATATAGCGCTTTTACAATGACGATTGTTTCAAAGCAGCTTCAAAGTGTTAAACAGGAAAATATTGCAACAAAATTTGTTTCAGCTGTACAGTTGCTGTGGAGAAAACAGATGTTATCAGCTCATTTAAAGGGGTACTTCAGCGCTGGGAAGATGAATCTGTATTTAAACTGGGTCATTAATGTAGTAGCAATGTGAAACTATTTTTGAATTTGGTGCCTTCTAGACTGAGAAAAGACAGAAAATGTATTTTTGTCTCATGGGGATGAAAGACTACAATTCCCAGAATGCTTCGCTGCCCTGTGAGGCCATTCCCAAAGCCACTGCTACTGGATTACAGTGACTGAGTTCAGAAAGTACAATTAAATACTGAACGTGTGTGTTCAATATAACGATCGAGTTGCCTCGTGAGTCTCACAGCACTATCTCAGATTAGGAATCAGATTACATTTAACGTCATAAATGAGCTGATGAGCTCTCGTGATGAGAGCTGAGGTAATCGCGACCACATTCGCGGCATACATTCACAACGCGTTTTCAGTTCATGCCTTTGGAAGCTTAACATTCATAGAAATTAATTTGAGAGGTTTAAACACTTACATTGCTCAGCATCCGTTTAAATTAATGCCTGTAGCTGAGCTGTGCTGTAAGTGTGATCTCCATTCCCCATGCGCGAGTTGAAAACATGAGGAAATGGCTCCTTCTGCTGGCTGTAGTCTTAAGCCTCTGGGCAAACATTCCTAAGGTGACGCAAATATCGTCAATTTGCGTCACAAGAGGAATTTTTCCAGAAATAAAATGCATAAATCTCTTGTCTCAGGGGGATATGAGGGGGGAAAGCACAATCATTTGAATATACTCCAGGGTTTCACCCATGTATTGAAAAATGGTCGGGTATAAATCGGGCTTGGGCTCATAATTACAGTTAATGTGTCGGGCCGGGCCGGGCTCAGACACAACGTGCACGGGCTCGGGTATGGTCGGGCTTGATTTTTTTGAGCCCGATCTAACCTCTATCCTGGAGGGTTTGACAAGTGCTCCCTTTGAGCCATTAGAGGCAGCTCCGGAGCGCGTTCTGACTCTTAAAGTTGCTCTTTTATTGGCTCTAACTTCTTTAACCTGTTAAGCTGATTTCTAAATTTTGAAAAAATCCTAAGAAATGTATACTCAGACTAAAACAAATACAGTTTGTGAATCCTTTGCACTAAAAGCATAATTATGGTCTCATTTGAAAGCAGACACCTGGCAGTTTACTGTAAAGTCAAAATGATAATATTTTTTATAATAAAAAAAAAAGCTATAATAAGCTTCAAAGTTTTGTAAAGTTATTAGAAATGTATTTGTATGATATATCTTTATGAAAATAAAATTGAAGTGGGCCTTGGAGAAATCTAGAAATGCACTACAGCTAAAGCCACAAGTCTGACCATGTTATATTTCAGATCTGAAGATGATCAGTCTAAAACTCTGAATTTTATTAAACGTTTTACAAGATCGTTTCATGTGATTTTATTTTGAGATATCTCTGAAATATCAACTGATGTTTATTGCCACATCTTCTCAGCTTTCATTCTCTATTTTGCCTCTATTGTTTAGAGGTGCAAACTGCCCCATTCAGTTTGTCTCCCCAACACATATTCACACTTCTGCGGACTGGTTATGGCTCTAATTATTATTCTTTTGTCTGCATTATAATTACTAACGATTCTCTATTCAAACTGTTCTATTCAAACCTCATTTCTAAATCAAACCTCTCACTTTACCCTCACTGAGACTCTATTGAATGCATTTCGTCCAAATAAGCATTTCAGTAGTTTTACATTTAGAAAATGTTCATAAAAATAAAGTATTTACTCAGTGGCAGGTGCATCTAGGGCAAGCTAGCATGTTAGCTTAGCACACCAGCAAAACAACAATTTATACGATTAAAATCATGTTTTATTCAAAACTTGCTTCATATCACTTTATAATTTATAAGTCGAGTGTTTTATATAACAATATGTGATCTCATGTAGCTTCGGGTCAAAAAATCTGACAGAAAATATACAATGCTAAAAGCTATGTGGAATAGCATTGCATTATAAATATCATCTATTATGAAACCACCCAACATGGCATAAAGAACACAGACCAACCATATATTGCCGCGATTGTGTGTTTATTGTCTTAAAACGTGTCTATCTGCATAAAATAGCCATCTGACGATCGCTAGAAAGCAGCTTTGGTCATGTCAGATACTTCCTGAATGTCACATGGTGTGTCTGTTCTTCATCTGTTCCATAGGGGAGTGAATTTTCAGTAGTACAGCTTTCCAGCGCCCTCCGGCTGCCAGAATGAATTGAAAACACAGCATATCACAGTCTACTGCTCTGAGACAGGTCTAACTGCAGAACCGCAGAACCCATATACGTCACTCACAACGCTCTGAGGACAACAGCGCCATGCCACAGTCTCATGCCGGAAGTGGGCGGAGCTGATTTATCTTCGCATACATTGCTCTATTTGGAGCGTTTCAAGCCCAAATTTTAAACGATGTTAATAATGTCAAGTATTTAATTAATAAGTTCTAATTGAAGATAGATAGAGAGATGATAGATAGGCTAGATAGATACTCACTCATAGTTAAATCAAATAAATATGTTTTAAAATAAACAATACTGGATATTAATACAACATAAAATAATTTACGTTAAAAATGTATTTATAAAAAAAATATTGTAACGTTTTTAAAGTAAAAAGTTGCTATTATTTTTTATTTATTTATATTATGTCTTAAATATTATATTAGATAAACTGAACACAAATCTTAACACACAAAAAATGAAAACAAAGATTGAGCATTTGAACATTTATTTTTATGACACAATATATTTGTTTTTTACTCAAGCATCTCAGAATAAACCTTTTTTTCATAGTACATAATATATATTACACAATTCTACACTGTTATGCATGATTCAGATTAATCAAACAAACCCCAAAACACACAGAAATTGTTTAATTTTATAAAATGTTCCTTAAAAATCCCCTTAAGTAGCAAAGGCATCATTTACTAGCTTGGGTTTGCTTTAGAAAATACACAATCAGACCAAGGGGAATAAATTGAGCTAAGTTGAAAGTAATTGCACAGCAGGTACATGACAAATTAAATTTAAAATAGATGTAACCTCTATAAACATTGACAACTGTCTCTTTGGCCAGCTGTCGGTCAACCATTCAGCCTGTGAAAGTTGAAGGGCTTTTTCCTAGTCTTCCACTTTCAAATTTCAGAAATCAGGGCTCTTCCACTAAACTGTTGAAAACTTTTGGTTGTTCCACAGTCTTTACACTGCAGTGCAGAGGTCTTCTGTGATCCGTGGCTCCTTCATGAGACAAGGGTACAAACAAATAGGATGAAATGTTGGAAGTGTTTTAACAATATCGTGTGTTGAAGTCAGGATGTAGCATGTATAATAAAGTTGTGAAATTCAATTTCTCATGTCTAAATTTCTGACATAAATGATACCCTGTCACAATCAAATTAATTAACCATTTTCAGTTCAAAATGTATACAGAAATTAAAGGCAAGCACTTCATAGGGCTTCTCACACTGAGCTTATCTTCATTCTAAACACACCTTTAACCTCGGGTAAAGTAACATTTCACACTTTTATATTTACGTGCTTTGGACAGTCACTGAAACACTGTGCACTCAATATAAATAATAAAGTCGGCATTGAAGAGGAAAAACATCAAATGCAAACAGAAAACGCAATTGCAGCGAAGAAGAGACCATTTAAATTATTGTATAGTCTGAAGTGTCCATTCAGGATAAACTTGTAATACAAGGACATGCAAAGCTTGAGCATTTATGAAAACATATTGTGTGCAGTGCAGTGTCTGTCAGTGACCCTGATACTGCACATATGTTATCCCATGGTTTATTAAAGTACAGTGTGGAACGGCAGTGTATGAATACCCAGGATTAATTGTTCATCTCAGGTAAATGATGATCAGTGTGAAACATGAAGCAAGATAACCCAAGATTCTGTATACCCGGAGTTTACTATTTCAAGTGTGAAAAACCCTAATGTTTTTTATCCTAATGAAGGGAAGCTTGTATTTAAAAAAAAAAATTACCTTTTCCTTCTTTTTCTTACCATTAACATGACGATCCTACTGTCAATAGAGCCATCCAACTGTTGTGGGACTGTCTAAAACAATCGAACATTATAGAATAGAAGAACATTCCTGGAAAATGTGACATATAACAACACACTATCTGTATAAGTAGCTTATGTCTTTATTAGAGCCTTTTAAAACTAACCTTGTTTTTGATCAGCTTCCATTATCCTGGGTGACATTCTGATTGTCAATTTACTGCAACAAAATCAAACAGATATATATAATGCTTGGTTGTGTACTTCATTTAATTTTAATGGGACACATTCAAACACATAAAATAGTGTTTGCATTTTGTTAGCTTAAGCACTATATATATATATATATATATATATATAATATACACTTGAAACTTTTTTACCAACTAATTCAAAAGGGACAACAAATAAATACTATTTCTTGCTACTGTGTATAAACAAATAACTCAAAACCTTCATACCTCCATGGACAGCTGCTTTTTGAAGTGAATTTGAAGGTGTACTGTGCCATCTGGTCAGTTTAAAACACTGGGCAGTAGAAACTGTTGCAGAATGTCTTGCATTGATGTACATGAAGTAAAGCTGATCCTCTCCAAATCGTAATGCCTCAATAAATTAGTGGGAAAAACACATAAAACACTGGTCAGTATCAGATAAAAGCAAATAAAAAATACGGCGCCAACAACAAAATAAAATCACAAACAATTATGTTACTTAAACCAAGACCATATCAACAGACGCGATAGACATCGTAAAGCAGAGCACATTAGAAAAAAATAGAGCCACGTTCTGTAAAAAGTGTTAATACAACAACGATGGATCAAATACACAACACAAATAAACTTGATAGATTAAAATCACAACACAAAACAGCTGTTTACCGTGTTCTCTTCTTCCGCCGTGCCGATTGTTTAGTTTTCGTGAACTCCGCCCACTTCCGGCATGAGACTGTGGCATGGCGCTGTTGTCCTCAGAGCGTTGTGAGTGACGTATATGGGTTCTGCGGTTCTGCAGTTGGTTATTATTGACTGCTCTCATAATCACACATCCGCGGATTTTGGATAAAGATTGAATAAATAATACTTCTCTGTATAGAAATTTGACTCAAACATGTGAGAATCTATCAATATTTCTCCACATCTGCACACATTTGAAGTAAAAGCC
The DNA here is from genome assembly GCF_024679245.1 of Pseudorasbora parva. Taxonomy (NCBI): domain Eukaryota; kingdom Metazoa; phylum Chordata; class Actinopteri; order Cypriniformes; family Gobionidae; genus Pseudorasbora; species Pseudorasbora parva. The sequence goes on along the minus strand of NC_090189.1, from coordinate 9,519,967 downwards.
CTGAGGGAAGTTGTTTTGTCGAGTGTCTTCATGACGACCAGAGAAGAGTTTTTTATGAATGGGAGCAAATGACGCGCATATTACAATCAAAAGGTAGCGACGCCCAAGATCATATTCATAACTCCTGGCACATATTAACACATTACGGTCATTATAAGACTTTGAGAATAAAACAGAGGTAACAAAATTAAACTTTAGTCTTAGATCTTTTTAATGATGTATAGTTTGTCAAGGTAATTACTTACATCTGATAGTAATTTTGAGCTAATTTAAGCAAAGAGAGTTTCAGCACGTCCTCGTCCTCGTGACGCTTATCAGGTTAAAGCAAGTGGGGGATTTGCAAGTCCTCTCTGTTAGCGAGGCTTGCTTGGAGTTTGCACCCAGCCTTGTTAAGGTCTCTCTGAGACCCAGGCCGGGTTATGTGCTGAAGGTTTTGTCCACATCCTTCCTCTCGCAGGTCACCATCCTCTATTTTTTCCACCCTCTGCCTTTTGTGTCATCGGAGGACGAGAGGTTACATTTGCTCTGCCCAGTTAGGCCATTGAAGCTGTATGTTGATCGCTCGGGTGGTTGGAGGAAGTCTAATCAGTTGCAGGTGTGTTTCGGAGCCGGCTGCCGTGGTCTTGCTGCGTTGAAGCTGAGAATTTCACATTGGGTGACGGAGGCTATCTCTTTAGCTTATGAGATGTGCGGAGTTCGTTCACCTCTGGGCATTAGAGCACACTACTAGAGGTGTGGCCTCTTCTCTGGCACTCTCCAAGGGGGCTCTCTTAGAGGACATTTGTGTCGCGGCAGGATGGTCCTCACCGCATACCTTTGACAAATTTTATAGTCTAGATCTTGACATGGCTCCGGTTTTGCATGTTCTGTCAGCTTAATCCAGCCGTTCAGGTCTACCTGACGTTCGTGTCAGATACGGCAGCTCTCTAGCTTGGCGTGTGATGTATACCGTTCCCTATATGCGTCATTATGCAGCGTCAAAGTGAACCTATGAAAGAGAACGTCTCCGGTTACTCACGTAACCTATGTTCTCTGAATAGGGAACGAGACGCTGCGCATGCTGCCAAGCTCCCCGCACTGCCGACAAGCCGTCTTACCCCATATGCGTCATTACGCAGCGTCTCGTTCCCTATTCAGAGAACACTTACGTGAGTAACCTGAGACGTTTCAGTAGCCCTACTATAGTTTGCTTTGGATAAAAAGAAAGCCTTTTCTCAAATGTGTCCAGGTTCTCTCAAGGGCTCTCAAATCAAACGAGTCTTCCTTATTTTGGCAGAACGTAGACGTTTATCAATTCTGAAACTCTGTTAGGTGAAAACCATGGACGTAAAACAAATTTTTACTCACTTAAATTAAATGGTGCGGTTCATTGACATTTTAATGACTTTCAAATGGTCAGGAATTGGGTTTCCATACATTTATATTTTCCTGATTTCAACACCATTGGAAGTACATAAAGCAAAGCCTGAAAGCTTCACAAGCCCTAGATACAATATAGCTGTAGTCAGGTTCGTGGTTTTTAACTCGCTTGTGGGGAAGGAAGAAGGCGGGGTCGGTATGGCTGGGACTAGCGAAACTTTATTTCTCAAACACAACGTGTAAACACAAACATGCACGAGGGCGTAAAACTCTTCAGTACCACTCGGTATCGTCTCAGGCTCAGGGGTGTCCGCCTAGTCCCAGTCCAACTCTCTCTCCCTCTCTCTCCCAAATAGGAGTAATATTTGTGCTATTTGGTGGAAATAAAATATAGCTGCAGAGACATCAGCCAAGTTTTAATGCTTAACTTTCCAGATGGCAGAGGAGACAGTGTCACAGACGGCAGTGAAGGCGCTCTCACAGACGTCAGTGGAGACGGTGTCACAGACGGCAGTGGAGGCGGTGTCACAGACGGCAGTGGAGGCGGAGTCACAGGCGGCAGTGGAGGCGGTGTCACAGACGGCAGTGGAGGCGGTGTCACAGACGGCAGTGGAGACAGTGTCACAGACTGCAGTGGAGGCGCTCTCATTGACGGCAGTGGAGGCGGTGTCATAGACGGAAGTGGAGGCGCTCTCATTGACGGCAGTGCAGGCGGTGTCATAGACGGAAGTGGAGGCGCTCTCATTGACGGCAGTGGAGGCAGTGTCATAGACGGCAGTGGAGGCGGTGTCACAGACGGCAGTGGTGGCGCTCTCATAGATGGCAGTGGAGGCGGTGTCACAGACGGACGTGGTGGTGAAGAATTCTTTGACATTTTAACTCGAAATAAGAAAAAAATGCTAAGACTGTAGTAAAGAACTGTACTGTAAATATATATAATGTTATGTGGGGTAACTGATTGTGTGTGTGAATGTCATTTTTATAATATATTAGAAACATCTCAGGGGTCTCTTAATAATTCTCTGGTGGTATTATGAGAGCTTTTACTAATGGTCTTTTATGTTGATTACAGGTTTTCCTCGTTATGAAATATGGATTAAGACCCCTCACTTAGGTAACATGCAACACAGTCTCATCACAATTTGTAACTTTGTGTTTTGCAAAATTTGTGGCTTCTTTGCAAAATTCATACAATTTCATTCATACTGATTTTTTAAATATTTTTCCACTTACACCCCAGTGATAGTAATGTTTAGGGGTGGATCTCATGCTATTTTTTTCTAATAATTTGTATGTTTTAGTAGTACATGACCTTCATTGTGTTTTGTGCTGGTTACAGATAGTATCAATACCGTCTTTATTGCATATGAGGAAATCCCTGAAATATCCCACAAGATATTGCAGATATTGAACTACTCGAAAATCCACAAGACATCGAACACGTCCGTGATCCATGAGATATTAAACAACTCTGTAATCCACAAGACACTGGGCATCTCAGTGAAATCTGCTGTCTTTCTCAAAGGCTTGATGGTCACACGCATTATGCCGTCGTTCTACATCTTCATCATCCTCATTAGTTTGCCCCTGAACGCTTTGGCCTTGGTGACGTTCACCTGTAGGATTCGAGAGAAGAAACCAGCTGTGATCTACATGTCTCACCTGGCGTGTGTGGACCTGCTCTTCACCCTGCTGCTGCCTCTGAAGATCCACTACCAGCTGAACGCTTCAGATTGGGTGTTCGGTGAGGTGGCGTGTCGTGTGCTCAGTGCAGCTTACTACTGCTACATGTACTGCTCCATACTGCTGATGATGTGCATGAGTGTGGACAGACTGCTGGCCGTGGCGTTTCCCATCACCTCTCTAACCTGGAGGAGCCCAAGGAAAGCCACGTGTGTGTGTGTACTGGTCTGGCTGCTGGCGCTCGCTGGTACGGTGCCACTTCTCTCAATGAGACAAACGCTCAAGGTTAATGATGTGGGCGTCACTTGTCATGATGCACTGCTCCGTAACGACCCTTCAGTGCTGTATTATGTGTACCTGTTCTACATCCTCTCCTGCCTCTACTTCTTCCTGCCAATGCTTGTCACCTTAGTGAGCTACTTTACTATCATATATGTACTCAGTGTAAAGTCTAATCGCTTGGCAACATCATCATCATCATCTTCAGGCAACCGAAGGAGAGCTGTGATTATGGCTATTGCCGTGCTGGTTGAGTTTGTGATGTGTTTCGCTCCAACCAATGGCATCCTGTTGTACCACTGTGTTCGTTTAGCTACTGGAGGTGAGGGAGATTCATCATATGTTTCTTACCTGTTGGCTGTGTGTTTGGGGAGCGCAAGTGTTTTTCTGGATCCTCTTCTGTACTACTATGGCTCGTCTCAGTGCAGAAAGCAAATCAGATCTTTGTTTTGGTGCAGAAAGGCAAAAAGAGGGAAAACATCTTCAAACACATAAAATGCTCTTACAGCTGTATCAAATAAAACAAAAATGAAGTGGATCTCTATTACAACAACAACTGCCATATTCTTGCTTGACAAGTTTACTGTGTTTATCTGCCAGTAACCAATTTAGAGTAAGATGTTCATTTTCCCTCCATGCACTCATATATTATTCTATTTACTACTATATCATGCCGTATATTTCCAATATATACAGTAGCTACTGTCTTATGTCAGTGAAGTTTTTAAAGAAGAGTTTGTAATATTATCTGTATATTATCATGCTTTAAGTTTGAAGGAAGATTAGCTGTGGGTATAACATTGTTCTGCTAGCATGTTTAACAAAATACCAAGGTACTTCAACAAAAACCTTTATTTTGTCAAACAATTTTTTTTTCTTTATTTTACAACAATAACCAATGCACCACAAAAAAAAACATTACAACTAAAATGTGATGCTTACAGCAGTCAAAACTAAGTAGGAAGTATTGAATGAGCTCAGCATATCTGCGGCCACAGGGCATCACTAGATACTCACACTGCTCCGGTGAGATCTTGGTCCACTCTTCTTCCAGTCTCTTCCACAGTTCGGTAACTGTAGTGGGGTTCTTAGCCATTTCATTATTTCAATGTTTTCACGTTCAAGGAACTGCTTTACCCGTTTTGCAGTGTGATAGGGGGCATTGCCTTGCATAAAAATTGTGGGCAGATTGGGAGATGCTCGCAGTGAAGGAACCACGTGTTGTCGAAGGAGGTTCTGATAAACAGGTTCTGAGGTTCTGCCATGTAGCTGTATAACAGGCCCAACTCCTGCTGCTGAAACATCCCCAAAACCATGCCACTTCCTCTTCCATCTTTCACTGACTTCTTTGGACACTTTGGGTTCAATCTTTCCCCAGTTTGATGCCTAACATGTTTCCCATCAGACACAAATCAATTGAACTTGCATTCATCACTAAAATTAACTTTGGAACAGTTCTCCTCTGTTCACACAACATGCTGCTCAGCAAAGGTTAGTCTAGCCTTTTGATTATTTCTGCTGATGAGAGGTTTGGTCACTGCAGAGTGTGCATTCAGTTTGAATTCGCTTAAATGACAAGACACTGTATGGCAAAACAGATCCTTACTGTGTTCAGCTCTGAAATTGACCTTGAAATTTAGGAAATTATATTTTGTTCTCTAATTTTGATCTCTACTGTATGTGTGTATGTGTGTGTGTATATAAAATGTGTCACCCATATCCATCTATATTAATAAATCATAATAAATAAAACCTGTAATACCTACCATTTCAACATTGATTTTACATTATTTTGGTTCTGCCATTACACAGTGGCTGTGGCTCATGGAGTTAATCCATATGTCTAACCAACACAACTATCAGCATTTATTTTTCTGGCAGGCGCTTATACCAGTATATGCCGTTGTGTTTAATGCGTTTTAGATATCAAGCATTTCCTAAAGTGAATTACACCAAAATGTGATACACCAAAGCTTGTTCACGCTGTTCTGGAAGGCGTGTCCCAGGGGAGGTCACATGACTCTGGCGGTGAGTATAGAGCTAAATCTCTTTACATTCATGATGAAAACTGTACACACTTAAATTGCATTCTTTTCAGTAAACATTGCCGGAAGAATGGCACACGGACTGATCTGGATCATCTGTTAATGAACCTGGGAGAAGCGCAAGCAGACGTATTTTTGATACCAAGGTAAATCACATCGTCAATTCTGATGGAAAACACGTCCGGTTGATCTTACAGCACAGGAGAATCACAAAAAGATCTTACATTTGAGAATAATCAAACATATCACAGTATTTATAGAATATATGTAAATTAATTTAAAAAATGCACTATAAGGGATTAACGATGACTAAATGAATACATAGCTATCATTTTATAAAATTTTATATAATTTTTTAACATTTTATAATATTTTGGTTTAAAAGCATTAATAGCCAATGCTTACTATGCTTTTACAGCCTCAGACCTAGGGGATATCTGGGCAGGCAGCAAATGATACACAGGCAGTGTGCACTGTGGATTGGTGAATAAACTGTGAAAAACACAAAGGGACAACAGTTATGTCTTTCCACAGCGGCAGTCAGTTTATTACTCAGATAATTTCTCTTTAAATCTCTTTTCTCTTCAAAACGATTCAACATTTCAAAACTTCAACACTCTCAAAGTGCATTTGGTGGAAGACAAGTTAACAAACAACAAATCCATTAAAATACTTAGTAAGTGTATGAAAACATGCCTTTGTACATATTATTATGTATGTATGTTTATATGCAGGTCCACATGCATTTAGAATCTTACATAAATTTACAATAATAATTAGACACTGTATAACACAAAAAACATTTATCAAGTGACCATAAAGTGTTCAATATCATATTTCAGAAGAAAATACATTAGATGTCATTACACTTGATGTATTAATTTGATATAATTCGTCTCTAATTTAACGCACACAGAAAAAATACATGTGCTGACCATTCAAAATGGCGACTGAAACGAGAATACAACTGTAGAGGATCGTGTGTGGGGTAAGGAAGAGGACACAGGGGTCGGCTGGACTACTGACGTTTTATTAATAAACTCAAGGTAACTGTTTCTCTGCACCACAGTGCACGCTCAAATCAAAACGTTCGTTGTAATCACTTCCTTGTTGTGATCATCCGGGAACTCTGAGGACACGTCAGTATTCCTTCTCTCTCTCACTGGCTTCCGTCTCTCCATGGCTCTTATACTCTCCCTGCGCCAATAACTAGAATGAGAGACAGGTGTTGGTAGTTTGTGTCCAACCCACTCACTTACCGCTCGCCTCCCGCCTCTCTCTCCCGCTGCAGACCTCGCTGAACCACACCCCCTCTGCCACATACCCCCACCGCCCGTCTCAGGCCGGCGAGCCTATGGCACACACCGAACACTCCAAAATAAATTCCCGAATTTCGCATGCCATCCTTGGCCACCAAACCGTTGCTTGACTAGTAATCTAGTTCTATTAACCCTCTGAGTGACAAGCCACATTGGAGACCCCACCGAATGGCGTCGGACCGGACCCCTCAGGCACAAATAAACGACTCGGTGAGCCACCGAGCGGAGGCGTTATCCCTTCTAAGGCCGTCCTGACCTTCGACTCGATCTCCCATGTGAGTGTAGAGATGATGAGTTTCTCTGGAAAAATACACTCTGGAGTAGACGGGCGCTCGGATCGGTCAAAAACATGAAATAAAGCATCGGGTTTGATATTCTTAGAACCTGGACAATACGATCAAAAGTTCTCACCGAGCCTGCCTAGAGTTAAGTCTTTTAGCAGATCTGTATTCCAGATTCTTATGATCGGTCCATATGATAAAAGGAACCCCCGAACCTTCTAACCAGTGGCGCCATTCTTCCAATGTGAGCTTAACTGCCAACAATTCCTTGTTACCAATGTCGTAATTACTCTCGGCTGGAGATAAGCGATTTGTAAAGAACGCGCAAGGATGCATCTTGTCGTCCAAAGAAGAGCACTGTGACAGCACCGCCCCTACCCCCACCTCTGACGAGTCCACCTCCACCATGAACTGACGTGATGGATCAGGGGCAACGAGAATGGGAGCCAAAACAAAGTGGCTCTTAAGTTTGGAAAATGTAGCTTCGGCTACACCAGACCACCTGAACGTCGTCCTGGAGGAGGTCAACAAGGTCAGAGGTGTGGCTAGTTGGCTGTAATTACGAATGAAACTCCAGCCTAGAATCGACCCGTAGTGGTAACTCCATGGTTAAGGCTCTTGGGAAGGTCAAACGCACGTTGATACGGTCAGCCAGCCCATGCAGGAATCGGTCCCACTGCGCCTCCTCGTTCCAGCAGCACTCAGTGGCCAGGGTGCAGAACTGCCTTGGTGGAGATCGGACAGTTTGCAGGCCGCCTTGCGGCCCGCCACCGTCCGGTCAAACACCCATCTCATCTCCTCCTCGAGTGCATGGAACGAGGAACAGCATGGATCCTTGTTCTCCCACACCGCCGCTCTCCAAGCCGCACGTCCAGACAGTTGGTTCAGCACTTATGCCACTCTTCTCCGTGGAAAATATTACTGGTTGGAGTGAGAAAAACAATGAGCATCTCATCAGAAAAGACCAAAACATCTCTTGCTCTCCCGAGTATCTCTCTGGCATAGGGATCCTGGGCTCGTGCTGATGGGAACTGTCCCTCGGGTTGAGGGGAACACGCATTGTGTTGGGCGCAGCGGCCGATCTTAGTTGTTGGATCTGGGTAGAAAGCTCGGCCACCTGTGTCACAAGTGCCCGTACTGCCTGAGTAGTAGCAGAGACCAGTCCCTCTTGCTGGTCCATCCATTGACTACTAACAGTCAAATCTTCCTGTAGCTCTGCCATTCTCGCTGGATCCATGATGAGTAGGTCAGATTATTCTGTTACGTCTGCTGGTGGAAAAGAGAATCCAGTAGCGAGAATCAAAGTATTTATTATACTCAAGTTCAGAATGAACATAAACAGTGCGCTGTAAGACGCGAGACGAATACTCAGGAACACCATAGAACAGGCAGGCTGAAGATCAGGCACCAGCTGGGCAGGCAGGCAGATCAAACACGCAGGGCTGCGAATGGCCTATCCAAAACAACGGGAGACGGGACTCCAGAGCGATGAGCAGAACATCCAAGACACACAGGAATAGGAAACACCACGCAGACAGGAACCAAACGAACTGCAATAATCTGACAACAGAACATGGTGAGAACCCTGTATAAATAGCCCCGGTGATGAGTAAAGCAGGTGTCTGTGATCAGAGTTAAGTAATCAGAAACCACGCCTCCCACAAAACCACACACACACTAAAGGTGAGACGATGCATTCATATAACGTGACATCAACAATCGTAGAAAGGGTGTTTGCATGAATTGAGACAGGAGAAAACATATAAGGAGATTTATAAAAATAAAAAACACTGGGTGGATTTTTATCATTATAGGATGGTTGTGTACAGGCACTGCCAACACGCATTTTCATACAATCAGTTTGTAAAAGTGCATGTATCATTATATGACCCCTTTAAGATTGAACATTGGTCTGGAGAGTCTGCTCTGTATTTTCTACTGCACAAGAGGCGTCAACGAGCATAATTCGAATGATTCTGTATGCAACTGGATAGTCCTTCAACCAATCAGACCACAAGAGGCGTGATCAACGGACAACAACCCATAGCTTCTCTATCAGTCTTTATGTTAAACCCACCAATAGCACGGCAGGAGGATAAGCAGTCTGTGATTGGTTCCCGCAAAAGTGTAACAGATGTACAGGCTGTGAACAGGCTTCCAGCCTAAGCTGCAGGGCAAATCGCTGGCAGATCAGGCTGGGTTTACAGTCTAACTGGCAAACTTTCACATGCTTTACAGCTACTGTGATATGTTCACATGGTCAGCACATTCTAGATAAACGCATTGTTTAAAATACTGGAGATGCTCTGCATTTTATTATGCTGCATTTCTTTTCTTTTTTTTATTCTTTCAAAAACATCAAATCTTTGATTTTGATACATCACCATGAAATTCTGATTTTGTACACTCTCAAACCACCCCCTCTTTCAGAGCTGTGAGTGATGCATGTTATTAGCATCCTCTCCCATGCGCGCTTTGGGTTGAGTAATGGCATTAAATGGACTCCAAATAGAGGCTGAAAGGTCCAGTAAAAGGTCTAGTGATTAAATGCTAGGATGCATGTTACCATCTGATGACATCTCCATTAGATACTGAGTGTTAAGAGGTTAAAAAAAACACTGTAGTAAACACTGTTCTGTCTAGGGAATCTCTAATAGAGAAGGTGTTCAGAAGATAGAAATATATTAGGTATTGTGAGATCTCTTTCCTTCAATGAAGAATTCACATCTCATTTGACTGCAGGCAAGTGATTATTATTTGTCTTAATTGGTAATTAAACACTTTGCAAGAGAAGCAAATTTATTAGATTTTTTTTTCCAGAAAATATATCTTGAATTTAGTTTTTTTTTTTTCATGAATAGGTTTATGCCTTGTTTTTCATTTTAGTTTTAGTCTATACCTTTTCAGCATTTTTGCTTATAATCAAAATGACTACATGGATTTTCTGATAAATGAATCATCTTGGTGGCGATGTTTATTCATATGTCCAGCCAAGTAGGTCAACAGTCTTTTTTTATTATAATTATTATTGACTCATAATTATTATTATAATTATTACTACATTATGTCTGAAAAGAAAATACTCAGTACTATTTAGTAGATGAAAAAATATTAAAATAGCTTCAGGAGACACGCCCACAAAACCACCATCATTTATTCATAATTTATCATTTCATTTGAATGAGGCTCAAGGCACCAGTGATGTCATTCACACTCAGGAATCAAGAAGGACACTGTGCGGCTGTGGCTGTTTAGGATTCAGAATTTGTATAATTTCAAGTTGTTGTAACTTTGATTATTTAGAATTTAGAAACTGTCAGCTGATCTGTAATCATGGGAATGAAAACTGTCTTGCTTTTCATTACGGCTGTGCAGAATGGCACTGCAATCTGGGGTGAGTACATCAGCTCAAAATGAGCCCTCAAAAAAAGAATCTGATAATTTTGACTAGAAATGTCTGGCTGATGTGTTGTAAGTGTTATGTGTTAAGTGTTAGGACAAATGCTCAAGATTAAGTATATGGTCGACTGGGCATCACTTCATGATGCACTGCTCCGCAACGACCCTTCAGTGCTGTATTATGTGTACCTGTTCTCCATCCTCTCCTGCCTCTAAATGTTCTTGTCACTGGTTGTCACCTTAGTGAGCTACTTTACTATCATATACAGCTCGGGAAAAAATTAAGAGACCACTCAACTCAACCACCCACTCCGGAGCAGCTCATGATCCAGGGTTAGTTTGCTTAAGAGGTATTCAGATTAGTTTAATATAATTAAAGTTACTGTCCGTAAGTGTTTTTTGTCTTCAAGATTTACAAAAATTATATAATGAGAATGTGAATCTATTTTTTCAAACTGTGTTTTTGTCTTACCCTGAATAATTATGATACACTTATAATAGTGTTTATATTGGGAATATTTCAGACCGGTCTAGTAGGAACCACTGTGGAGGAGCGCAGTCCCTGTGTGACTCGCCATAGACAGATGTAGCTTCGGCTGCTATTTCTTCTGCAAGACGCATGTTGTTCTGTTTATTAAAGGGTTACTTCAGCGATTAGCATATGGCTTTGTATCAGTAGAAACCCTGGAGTATAAGGCAAATGAGTGAAAACACAGTCTTGTTTTCTGATGCAGCATTCCATGCAGATTTTTTCACGACTTTGTAGCATTCCAGGCAAAGTCACTCCAAGCTCCGCCATGCTTTGTTTACTGTAAGGGGCTTATGCGCATTTAAAATAATTTCTATCGCCAAAGGTGCTTACTTTTGGAGGAGAAAACAGGAGGCATAAGGCAAGAGAAGCTGTTATACCTTTATTTATGGCCTCAAGCTCCTGTTGAGGGAACAACATTTTTCTTGCACCAACGACTATGTTGAGGGAACCTTGACAGACAATAAATGTAATTCCTTTTGTAATTCCTTTTGGCATAGACCCAGTCCATAGCCCAGGTCTTCAGGTAAACTGGCAGAGTCTGCCTGAAGATGAAGGCAGGGGCAGAGCCAACCCCAGATAAAGGAAAGGGCCAACCTAGTCGTGGTGGGGATGATGAGAGAGCTTTAGAGACAGTTAGGTCAGTCTGACCTGACATTAGAGCCTTGATGGCAGAACTTGTGATGAAGCTTTCACAAGACTGCAGGAGAGATATCAGTATACTTTGTTCTCTTTCATGGGTTCACTTCGACGCTGCGTAATGAGGCATATGAGGTACGCCCATGGGCGTGCCCCTTGTCTGAAGCCCTTATAGAATCACGCCAATTCATTGGCTGATGGCGCAGCGCCGCCCCTCTAGCTCATCACCTTTGAGCTATACTGGCACGCACGCCATCTTCTCCCCAGATTTCTCTGCCTACACGAAGAGGTAGCATCGCTCCCTTCGTGCCATTTATCTGACCCTTGGTCATTACTGGATTTAAGCGTCTTTCTCCTTCACTACTTCAACGACCATGGATAGCGGAACTTTGTTCTCCTAACTGGTGAAGTATATGATGGAGTTTCGTCATTGCCCCGCCGTGCACTCGCTCTATTTCGAGCGACGACCCGCATGGTAAGTGAACATTATATATTTATTATACATGGACCTGCCCCCACGTGGGAGGCGGCCTCTCCCAGGCCTCCCTCGACCGTGGCCTTGGGTTCGGATGTTTAGCTCTAGGACATCAAGTGTGAGCGGGTTATTTCCCTTCTCTCATTCCCGAGCGCGCACGCGCGCATAGCAAAGAGTTTCCACTTGTATGCACGCATGAAACTATATGATGCCCACCCCGGAAGCACGTGAGATCATTTCTTTTAGCCTGGCTGACATTTTGCTTACGACAGCGTCCGACTCCGAGGATTTCGGGCCGGTCTCATTTGACGACGCTCTCCTGCCTAGCGGCCAGGAAAAAGCGCAACCTTTTGCGGCCTACTCCGAGCTCATCGACTTGCGATCGATTGACCTTATGTTCCCCAATCGCAATCTTCTAAGCTCGATGAGATATTCTAAGTGTGCTAGTGCGAATTGCACGGAGATAAGGAAACTGCCGTTTTTCAGTGATCTGCACAACTAGGTCTCCGGATCCTGAAAGCAGCCTTTTTCCGCCTGCCTTACTAATGCCGCAGCCGCCCACTTCAACCTCGTTGGTTCTGTGGAGTGCTGTTATTCCACTATTCCGGCGATTGAAGACACACTGGCATCTCATCTTTCAGCAGTGTTACGCCTAGGGCTGTAAGAGAGCTCCGCATGGCCAAGAATTTAAGCCTTACGGGCTATTAAGCACACCACGCGCATGGTAGGGCGCTCGATGGCTGGTCTGGTGGCCGCTGAACACCACCTTTGGTTAAACCTCACTGAGATTTGCGACAAGGAGAAGGTTTTTCCTCCTCAACGCGCTCTATTTCTCAGGAGAATTTATTTGGTGAGGACTGTCAACACTAAAGTGGTTGACAAGTTCAGAGTAGCGGTGGTTTCAGGCAGTTCATGCCTAGGAGAACTAAAGTTTCTTCTAGCACCTATTCTTCCCAGCCTAGAGAGCGCCCTCCATTCAAAAAGGATTTTTTCAAAAAGAAATTTTAAAAGGTTCAAAAAGAAATTTTACTCCAGAGGCAGGATTGACCAGAGTCATCCCCCACCTACCACGGTTTGGGGAGCTCGTGGTCGCCCTTTCCACGACAAAGACCTCATCGGCGCCTGCAAATGAAGCAGCCTGCCAGTAGCTTTCCGCTCCTGCTCCGCCGAGTCGTTCCTGACCCCACGGGCAGGAAAAAGAGTCGTGCCGAACGTTTGGGGCTGGGTCAGACTGCGCAAGCGTTTTTGCCCGCCCCCTGGCCGCTCTCCGAGTCCACCCCCTTCACAGTTGCCGCCCAGCGCGTCTCGAGCTCAACCTCTCGCCACTCCAACGCCAGGGAATGGAGACGCTTTAGGCTTTCTCCCCATGAGTCCGTCGGATCACATTTCCACTACCCATTTTCTAGGAGACACGGTCTGTTCTCTCCAGCGGTGAGTGGACCTTACATTTCCCACTCAGGTCATCGCAGCCTCCTCGCCACATATGAACACAGTCGGCTTTCCGTTGCGGCCAGACGATCCCTCCACAGAGTCCCAGATCGGCACCCTAATCAGGTATGCCCACTGCACTTCACTACTCCTCTTCTCATTTCGTCCAAGAGTGGAAACGTCTTCCAGGAGTGTCACCCTGGGTGCTTCACACGATTCAGCTGGGCTACACACTTCAGTTTTGCCGTTTTCCTCCATACTGTAGTAAAACAGTGTCCCAGAGGCTTCTGTTCTACAGGAGGACTTGTCCTCCCACCTTCTCAAGGGAGCAATGTGATGAAGAACGTAGAGCGAGGATTTTTCAGCCGATACTTCTTGGTTCCCAAGAAGGACGGCGGTCTGCGGCCCATATTAGACCTCCGACGTCAGAACTTTTCCCTCCTCAGAGGGAGGTTCAAGATGTTGACACAAGTCTATCATTGCCCAGGTTCGTGCAGGGGATTGGTTCATGTCGATAGACCTGAAAGATGCATATTTCCATATTCAGGTCATTCAGTGACACAGGAAGTTCCTCAGGTTTGCCTTCGGAGGGAAGGTTTTCCAATACAGGGTGCTCCCCTTCGGCCTTGCTCTGGCGCCAAGGACGTTCACTAAGTGTGTGGATGCTGCTCTGGCCCCGCTGAGGCTCCAGGGCATCCGCATACTCAATTACCTGAACGATTTGCTCTTATTGGCCCAGTCCAGAGAGATGGCGAAAGATCACAGAGACTCTGTGCTTCGTCACGTCTGTTCCCTTGGCCTAAGAGTGAACACCGTTAAGATTGTGTTCTTACCATCCCAACAGACCACCTTTTTAGGGGTCTGTCTGGATTCCATGTCATGCAGGCCCGCAGGCTTTTAGGCTTCATGGCCGCAGCCTCCCAGGTCCTTCCTCTGGGGCTGCTCCACATGAGGCCCTTCCATTGGTGGATGAAACATGGGGGGATCCGAGTTACAGGATCCCCCTACCGCCTTCTGAGGGTGTCGCAAGGTTGCTTTCGAGCCCTATCAGTGTGGCGAGACCCTCTTTTTCTCCAAAGAGGTGTCGGCACGGGGTCGTTTTCCGTCACCAGATGATTAGAACGGACGCCTCCCTCACCGGTTGGGGTGCGGTATTCGAAGGCCGTCCAGCATGCGGCGTCTGGACTGAGAACACTCAAGCCTGGCACATAAACTGCCTAGAGCTGAGAGCGGTCTTCCTGGGCCTTCGGCATTGCCTCCCTTTCCTCACAGTGCACCATGTCATTGTCAGGACAGACAACTTGGTGTTGGTGTCTCATGTGAATCACCAAGGGGGCTCTTGGTTGCGCACCCTGGACAGGCATGCGCGCCGTCTCCTCCTGTGGGCCCAGGGCAAAATCCTGTCCCTCGAGGCAGTCCATATCCCCGGAGTTCTGAACCTCGCGGCAGAAACTCAAGTCAGGGGAATGGATGTTAAATCCTCTCACAGTAGCCCAGACTCATCTATCATCCTGGAGTAGAGTTTAGATTCTCTGCCCGAGCCCAAACCTGACCCGCGGGCCGAAATTTCCCGGCACTATCATCGGGCCGGATAGGGCTGGGCCCTTGATCAAGCGTTTGTTTTTTAAATATGGGTGTAAATATTGTCTAATTGGGTGAGCAGAAAGCTATGCTATAATCAGAAATTATATATATTTTTAGCAAAGTAAGAACTAATACAACAACTAAGAAACAAATGTGTAGGCTAAAAAGTTGCACAAGTCAGGATTAGTGTAAAAATGCGTGTTAAACTCACAGCTCGTGCAGTGATGGAGCATTATAAACAGAAACTCTCTGTGTCAAGAGCTGCTCGCATGAACACTGCACTTTGCTTAATTAAATATCTTCGAATCGTTTCGTTTAAAAGTGGACATTTCAAGCTTTCTATACGCATATTTCTCATGTCTGTGAGGCAAGTAGCCTGCTGAGTTTTGGTTTATTTATGAGACGCGTGCTCCAGTGCATGAGCAATTAAAGCCATCACTCCTACAATTTCATGTCACGATTATAGTCTGCTATTTGCTTTTTATTTATTAAATCCAGGCAATTGGCCTAAGAAACCTTTTTTAAAATTAAGATACAATTTAAACAAAACAAAAGAAATGCTTTCCACAAAACGAAACTTAATATTTAACTAAATATAACCACCAAAATCATTTCTGACCCACTCGCATCTTTTCACTTATCATAATCAGATGAAATGTAAAAATAATATTATAATATTTAAACATAAATATGAAGGAAAAAACACATTGTTTAATGGCTTCAACAAAGTAAGCTACAGATAAATGTCTGAGCTGGATTTGAGCAAACATCAGTTTACCGGTGAGCGGTTCATGAGCACGCACCTCCGGATTATTGAGCGGAGTCAAGTCAACTTTATTTATATAGCGCTTTTACAATGACGATTGTTTCAAAGCAGCTTCAAAGTGTTAAACAGGAAAATATTGCAACAAAATTTGATTCGGCTGTACAGTTGCTGTGGAGAAAACAGAGATGTTATCAACTCATTTAAGTTTATCAATGTTAGTTTTAACATGAGTCTCACCAGTCCGCTTTGCTGCGCTTTGCTCATTACAGGCTCGTTCTCGTCCAAACACCCACGTATTGAAAAATGGTCGGGTATAAATCGGGCTCGGGCTCATAATTACAGTTAATGTGTCGGGCCGGGCCGGGCTCGGACACAACCCAGATAGCATGGTGACATTTATTCAATGTTGAAATTCCATCAGAATCATCATTTTGGTTGAGGTTGAAATTTCAATGCTAAGTAATATTGGATCAATGTTGAAAATTCAATGCTAACACCATACTGGACCAATGTTGAAAATTCAATGCTAACACCATACTGGACCAATGTTGAAAATTCACTGCTAAATAATATTGGATCAATGTTGATAATTCCATGCTTTTCAGTGTTGAAAAGACAAACATTGAATCAATGTTGATGTTTGGTCAGCTTAATTCTCCACTGGTGAGGCTTACGGTCAATCTATCTGTCACATTATTCAACATGTTAAGGCAAGTCCAAATCAATTGGCTACATTTGTGTGAATGTGAGCACATTTATTATCCTCAAAGGATATGCTGAGTACACCAACGAGTTTGTTGATTAACAAAGAATACATAAATGTAAGCCTTTCTTTAAATTTTTCTGGAAGAGTTAAAATTGTATGCGTGTTTGATTTCTGACTCTTCCAATAAGAAAGCTGTAAAAACTATGAATCTTTTTAAAAGGTGTATTATTTTCCTGCTTACTGGCATGTAATGTTGTCATTCTGTGCTTCATGTTATTATAATAAAAAATGTAAAAAAAATAATAAAAAAACAAAATAAAAAAACAAAGAACTTCTACCATAAATTTAGTCTATCAGTTTTAAATAAATAAAAATGTAGCCTATTATTATTATTTAAATCATGTAGAATGTACATGCATTTCATTATTTATCTAAAGAATACAGAGTTAATAAAGAATTTAGAATATGTGTCCCTTTCGAATGCGCCACAATCCAATCCAGCAGGTGGCGGTAATGCACCTTCAAGACAACCACCAATCAGACCAAAGCAAAGCAAGCGCAGCTGAACAGACTTCAATCGCGAAAAAGAGACACAGGACAACGACCATGTTTTTAGAGGTAAGTAGGCCTACAAAAATATATTTATAAAATTCATCTCAATTTTAATTTAGTATTTTTACATCATTTCATCTTTATGTTTTACAACTTGTGTGCTTCTCCTGAGAGTTTTAGTGAACTGCAATGTTAATAATAGTCACATGAGCGCCCTCGTAAGTTACACAACCAACGGCCAGGATAATCTTAATACATTGAGTTTCAGTTTGTTTTTCACCAAACCATATCATATTTGTATTCATTTTTTTTCTTAAGATTGGCATATACACTGTGAATTGCGTCCGAATTCTGACTCGTGCAACTCTTTTTCATCTATTTTATGAGATGATTTTAGTATTAAGATGATTAATCTGTGCGTGCAAGGAGTAAAATGTGCATTTGTGGAAACGGTGCTGCACATGCATTCATTGACTTGTGAGTCGATCCTATTTGATTCATTTGGATTTTGAGACCATATAGGATCGACTCACAAGTCAATGAATGCGCGGCGCGGATCCACAAACGTATCTTACTCGTTGCACACACAGATGAATAATTTTGAATCATCCTATATTCGTCCAGTGTATAAACGAGCGGTGATCGGAAGGTTAGATGAATTTCTGGCTTGTCAGTAATTGTGTTCGCCACTCGTGAGAGTATCTCACAGCTGAAGCAGAACTAGAACTGATTGACCTGTTAGCGCGGTGAGGGGAAATACAATCAGCTCAGCTCTGCTTCAGCTGCGAGATATCGGCACGAGAGCAGATCACAATTACATCATTACAGTTTAATCTTTAATGCAGCAAGAAAAAAGAAAAGAGTGAGATCTTTAAGTTCTGTAGGCAGCTATATCAAACTACAGAAATTTAGTAAACAGTTGTCCCTCCAGTTCGTGTTGTAAATGGAAAAAAAATCTCTTCCAAACCACCATGTAGCCTATACAGCTCCTCTTTTATTTTCTTAATTTAGCTATTTGGTCATTCATTTACTTGTTTCATTTTCACACTTTATTTATTAACTATTAAATTCAAATATATTATTAGATAAAACACCAGATATAGTCACTTTGCTTTTTCATTCATTATGCATCTGCTGGTCCTTTGACATCTACACTAAAATGCATTAAATAGTCCTGAATTTAATGTTACCGTGTTTTAACTGGGATATCAAGATTTTGATAAAATTTCAAGTTTCACTTCATTTTGTAGTAGGCTATATTTGTAATGTATAATTAATCACATTTCCAAATATTTACTAACTTCTTGTTGTTTTAGATGCCGTGAATGCTGATAAAAAGAAGGCATCAGAGTTTATCTTTGCTGGGACGGTGCAGAACTGTCTCCATTACGCCCCTGAAAGGCTTCGGGGCATTGCTCATGGTGGAAACCCCTGAGTTTGGAGTATTATTCTTTCTTCTACCTTCTTTCTTTCAGTAGTACTGTGTCATTTCTGCATTTATTGGCAAGTTTACATTTGTATTTACTTCAATTTTGCAGATGCACGTTGTCATGTTTTTCCAGGCTCTTCTCATTTGTGTTATAAATTCAGATGTAATTGTTTTAAGTCAATGTGAGATTTCCTGTTGTAACTGTGGGGGCATAAATAAATACATTTGCATGTAAACTGAAGGATGTTGTTTACTTTGAGTGACTTTTTGATGCAAAATCATATCGACTGCAGGCACACATGGTCTCTGATTAAAATGAATAAAATAAAAAGACAAATTAACTGGCATAGAATCCTGCTGTACATAAAGCAAGATTGATCTATTTTTCATTGTTGAAATAACATTATTTCACGGTGCAAACCTGATGAAAAATCAATGTTATATTTCAATACTGATTCAATGATATTTTGATTGATACATTAACATTGATTCAACATTGATTCACTTAAATAAGTGGTTTAATTTTAGTTGTTAAACTATTGATTTTAAGCCCATCTTGATCTTTTTTTCATCGTTGAAATAACATTATTTCAGGGTGCAAACCTGATGAAAAATCAACATTCTTAACATTGACATCTCAACATTGATTCAATGATATTTTAGTTGATGCATTAACATTGATTCAACGCTGATTCACTGTTTGTCTGCTATCTGGGAACGTGCACGGGCTCGGGAAAGGTCTGGCTTGATTTTTTGAGCCCGATCTAACCTCTATCCTGGAGGGTTTGACAAGTGCTCCCTTTGAGCCATTAGAGGCAGCTCCGGAGCGGGTTCTGACTCTTAAAGTTGCTCTTTTATTGGCTCTAACTTCTTTAAAGCAAGTGGGGGATTTGCAAGCCCTCTCTGTTAGCGAGGCTTGCTTGGATTTTGCTCCCGGCCTTGTTAAGGTCTCTCTGAGACCCAGGCCGGGTTATGTGCCGAAGGTTTTGTCCACATCCTTCCTCTCGCAGGTCACCATCCTCCATTCTTTCCACCCTCCACCTTTTGCGTCCTCGGAGGACGAGAGGTTACATTTGCTCTGCCCAGTTAGGCCATTGAAGCTGTATGTTGATCATTCGGGTGGTTGGAGAAAGTCTAATCAGTTGCAGGTGTGTTTCGGAGCCGGCCACCGTGGTCTTGCCACGTTGAAGCAGAGAATTTCACTTTGGGTGACGGAGGCTATCTCTTTAGCTTATGAGGTGTGCGGAGTTCCTTCACCTCTGGGCATTAGAGCACACTCTACTAGAGGTAGAGGACTCTCCAAGGGGGCTCTCTTAGAGGACATTTGTGTCGCGGCAGGATGGTCCTCACCGCACACCTTTGACAAATTTTATAGTCTAGATCTGGACATGACTCCGGTTTCGCATGTTCTGTCAGCTTAATCCAGCCGTTCAGGTCTACCTGACGTTTGTGTCAGATACGGCAGCTCTCTAGCTTGGCGTGTGATGTATACCGTTCCCTATATGCGTCATTATGCAGCGTCAAAGTGAACCTATGAAAGAGAACGTCTCCGGTTACTCACGTAACCTATGTTATCTGAATAGGGAACGAGACGCTGCGCACGCTGCCAAGCTCCCCGCACTGCCGACAAGCCGTCTTACCCCATATGCGTCATTACGCAGCGTCTCGTTCCCTATTCAGAGAACATAGGTTACGTGAGTAACTTGAGACGTTTCAGTAGCCCTACTATAGTTTGCTTTGGATAAAAAGAAAGCCTTTTCTCATATGTGTCCAGGTTCTCTCAAGGGCTCTCAAATCAAACGAGTCTTCCTTATTTTGGCAGAACGTAGACGTTTATCAATTCTGAAACTCCATGTGAAAACCATGGGAGTAAAACAATTTTTACTCACTATTAAATAATGCGGTTCATTGACATTTCAATGACTTTTAAATGGTCAGGAATTGGGTTTCCATAGATTTATATTTTCCTTATTTCAACACTATTGGAAGTACATAAAGCAAAGCCTGAAAGCTTCAAAAGCCCTAGATTCAATATAACTGTAGTCTGGTTTGTGTTTTTTTAACTCGCTTGTGGGGAAGGAAGATGGCGGGGTCGGTATGACTGGGACTAGCTAAACATTATTTCTCAATCTCACAACCCGTAAACTCTTCAGTATCACTCGGTATCGTCTCAGGCTCAGGGGTGTCCGCCTAGTCCCAGTCCAACTCCCTCTCCCTTCCTCTCCTCCCGCAGCAGCTTTTGTGCTGTCTCTCCACGCCAATTACTGCAATCAGACACAGGTGTTATTCATTTGCACTTGACCTACTTACTCCCCGTTCTGCCCCCTTCCTTCTCCCCCGCTACAGACCTCGCGAATCCACGCCCCCTCCGCCACAATAGCTAAAATCGAATCTATATTCGGAAGATATCAGCCAGCTCTAAAAAGATGTTAAAGCACTAATAGCAAGGATATGACTTGTTTTTTTAATGACATTTAAAATCCAACAAAAGGAGTAATATTAGTGCTATTTGGTGGAAATAAAATGTAGCTGCAGAGACATCAGCCCAGTTTTAATGCTTAACTTTCCAGATGTCAGAGGAGACGGTGTCACAGACGGCAGTGGAGGCGCTCTCACAGACGTCAGTGGAGGCAGTGTCACAGATGGCAGTGCAGGCGGTGTCACAGACGGCAGTGGAGGTGCTCTCATTGACGGCAGTGGAGGCGCTCTCTTTGACGGCAGTGGAGGCGGTGTCACAGACGGCAGTGGAGGCACTCTCATTGACGGCAGTGGAGGCGGTGTCACAGACGGCAGTGGAGGCGCTCTCATTGACGGCAGTGGAGGCGGTGTCACAGACGGCAGTGGAGGCGCTCTCATTGACGGCAGTGGAGGCGGTGTCACAGACGGCAGTGGAGGCACTCTCATTGACGGCAGTGGAGGCGCTCTCATTGACGGCAGTGGAGGCACTCTCATTGACGGCAGTGGAGGCGGTGTCACAGACGGCAGTGGAGGCGCTCTCATTGATGGCAGTGGAGGCGGTGTCACAGACGGTAGTGGAGGCGAAGTCACAGACGGCAGTGGAGGTGGAGTACTGTAAATATATATATAATGTTATGTGGAGTAATTGATTGTGTGTGAATGTCATTTTTATAATATATTAGAAACATCTCAGGGGTCTCTTAATAATTCTCTGGTGGTATTATGAGAGCTTTTACTAATGGTCTTTTATGTTGATTACAGGTTTTCCTCTTTATGAAATATGGATTGAGACCCCTCACTTAGGTAACATGCAACACAGTCTCATCACAATTTGTAACTTTGTGTTTTGCAAAATTTGTGGCTTCTTTGCAAAATTCATACAATTTTATTCATACTGATTTTTTAAATATTTTTCCACTTACACCCCAGTGATAGTAATGTTTAGGGGTGCATCTCATGCTATTTTTTTCTAATAATTTGTATGTTTTAGTAGTATATGCCCTTCATTGTGTTTTGTGCTGGTTACAGGTAATGTACACGCCGTCTTTACTCTATATGTGGACACCCCTGTAATCCACAAGATATCGCGGATATCTAACTCGGAAATCCACAAGACATTGACGATATTGAACCACTCGGAAATCCACAAGACACTGAACACGTCAGTAATCCATGAGATATTAAACAACTCAGTAATCCACAAGACACTGGGCATCTCAGTGACTGCTTCTCTCTTTCTCAAAGGCTTGATGGTCACACGCATTATGCCGTCGTTCTACATCTTCATCATCCTCATTAGTTTGCCTCTGAACGCTTTGGCCTTGGTGACGTTCACCTGTAGGATTCGAGAGAAGAAACCAGCTGTGATCTACATGTCTCACCTGGCGTGTGTGGACCTGCTCTTCACCCTGCTGCTGCCTCTGAAGATCCACTACCAGCTGAACGCTTCAGATTGGGTGTTCGGTGAGGTGGCGTGTCGTGTGCTCAGTGCAGCTTACTACTGCTACATGTACTGCTCCATACTGCTGATGATGTGCATGAGTGTGGACAGACTGCTGGCCGTGGCGTTTCCTGTCACCTCTCTAACCTGGAGGAGCGCAAGGAAAGCCACATGTGTGTGTGTGCTGGTCTGGCTGCTGTCGCTCGCTGGTACGGTGCCACTTCTCTCAATGAGACAAACGCTCAAGGTTAATGATGTGGGCATCACTTGTCATGATGCACTGCTCCGTAACGACCCTTCAGTGCTGTATTATGTGTACCTGTTCTCCATCCTCTCCTGCCTCTACTTCTTCCTGCCAATGCTTGTCACCTTAGTGAGCTACTTTACAATCATATATGTACTCAGTGTAAAGTCTAATCGCTTGGCAACATCATCATCATCATCTTCAGGCAACCGAAGGAGAGCTGTGATTATGGCTATTGCTGTGCTGATTGAGTTTGTGATGTGTTTCGCTCCAACCAATGGCATCCTGTTGTACCACTGTGTTCGTTTAGCTACTGAAGGTGAGGGAGATTCATCATATGTTTCTTACCTGTTGGCTGTGTGTTTGGGGAGCGCAAGTGTTTTTCTGGATCCTCTTCTGTACTACTATGGCTCGTCTCAGTGCAGAAAGCAAATCAGATCTTTGTTTTGGTGCAGAAAGGCAAAAAGAGGGAAAACATCTTCAAACACATAAAATGCTCTTACAGCTGTATCAAATAAAACAAAAATTAAGTGGATCTCTATTACAACAACAACTGCCATATTCTTGCTTGACAAGTTTACTGTGTTTATCTGCCAGTAACCAATTTAGAGTAAGATGTTCATTTTCCCTCCATGCACTCATATATTATTCTATTTACTACTATATCATGCCGTATATTTCCAATATATACAGTAGCTACTGTCTTATGTCAGTGAAGTTTTTAAAGAAGAGTTTGTAATATTATCTGTATATTATCATGCTTTAAGTTTTAAGGAAGATTAGCTGTGGGTATAACATTGTTCTGCTAGCATGTTTAACAAAATACCAAGGTACTTCAACAAAAACCTTTATTTTGTCAAAAACACTCAACACGATTAAAATTAGAGAACAATAACCAATGCAGCACAAATAAAAAAATGACAACTAAAATGTGATGCTTACAGCAGTCAAAAATAAGTAGGAAGTATTGAATGAGCTCAGCATATCTGCGGCCACAAGACATCACTAGATACTCACACTGCTCCGGTGAGATCTTGGTCCACTCTTCTTCCAGTCTCTTCCACAGTTCGGTAACTGTAGTGGGGTTCTTAGCCATTTCATTATTTCAATGTTTTCGCGTTCAAGGAACTGCTTTACCCTTTTGCAGTGTGATAGGGGGCATTGCCTTGCATAAAAATTGTGGGCAGATTGGGAGATGCTCGCAGTGAAGGAACCACGTGTTGTCGAAGGAGGTTCTGATAAACAGGTTCTGAGGTTCTGCCATGTAGCTGTATAACAGGCCCAACTCCTGCTGCAGAAACATCCCCAAAACCATGCCACTTCCTCTTCCATCTTTCAGACTTCTTTGGACACTTTGGGTTCAATCTTTCCCCAGTTTGATGCCTAACATGTTTCCCATCAGACACAAATAAATTAAACTTGCATTCATCACTAAAATGAACTTTGGACCAGTTCTCCTCTGTTCACACAACATGCTGCTCAGCAAAGGTTAGTCTAGCCTTTTGATTATTTCTGCTGATGAGAGGTTTAATCACTGCAGAGTGTGCATTCAGTTTGAATTCGCTTAAATGACAAGACACTGTATGGCAAAACAGATCCTTACTGTGTTCATCTCTGAACTGGCGAGTAATTCCAGCTGCAGTGTTGAACCGATTCCACATTGAAAGTCTCCACATTGTCCTGTCCTCTCGTACATTGGCCTTGCATACCTTTTTGGGTACTTGAATGAATTAAGTGTCTTTGTAAAGCTTTAATATTCTAGAAATTACAGATTTGGAATGACCAATTTATTTTGCAATAGCTGAAAGGGGCATCCCTTTGGCTTCATCTGGACAACCTGGAGTCGTAGGGTTTCAGTAATCTTACAGTGGCTTGCCATCTTGCAAAGTCAGTGAAAATTGGAAAGTTTGCTTCAAGTTAAATAGGGTTTGCCAGATTATTACAGAAATTAGCACCAAGTGCCAGATTAACACCCAAAGCTTGAAGGTATCTGAAAGTGTTCTCTAATTT
This sequence comes from Pseudorasbora parva, assembly GCF_024679245.1. Taxonomy (NCBI): domain Eukaryota; kingdom Metazoa; phylum Chordata; class Actinopteri; order Cypriniformes; family Gobionidae; genus Pseudorasbora; species Pseudorasbora parva. The sequence goes on along the minus strand of NC_090189.1, from coordinate 9,495,342 downwards.
TGACCAGCGTTATTTTTCAATTGTCTTATTTAAGTTCTATATACTGTACTTCAGAATATATTTAACTTGTAAAATATGCTTAAAAAACTGACCTTCTGCTCCTGTTAGGATCATTTAAAAAATGACTCAGCAGTGACCTTGAAATTTAGGAAATTATATGTTGTTCTCTAATTTTGATCTCTACTGTATGTGTGTATGTGTGTGTGTATATAAAATGTGTCACCCATATCCATCTATATTAATAAATCATAATAAATAAAACCTGTAATACCTACCATTTCATCATTGATTTTACATTATTTTGGTTCTGCCATTACACAGTGGCTGTGGCTCATGGAGTTAATCCATATGTCTAAGCAACACAACTATCAGCATTTATTTTTCTGGCAGACGCTTATACCAGTATATGCCGTTGTGTTTAATGCATTTTAGATATCAAGCATTTCCTAAAGTGAATTACACCAAAATGTGATACACCAAAGCTTGTTCACGCTGTTCTGGAAGGCGTGTCCCAGGGGAGGTCACAGGACTCTGGCGGTGAGTATAGAGCTAAATCTCTTTACATTCATGATGAAAACTTTACACACTTAAATTGCATTCTTTTCAGTAAACATTGCTGGAAGAATGGCACACGGACTGATCTGGATCATCTGTTAATGAACCTGGGAGAAGCGCAAGCAGACGTATTTTTGATACCAAGGTAAATCACATCGTCAATTCTGATGGAAAACACGTCCGGTTGATCTTACAGCACAGAAGAATCACAAAAAGATCTTACATTTGAGAATAATCAAACATATCACAGTATTTATAGAATATATGTAAATTAATTAAAAAAAATGCACTATAAGGGATTAACGATGATTAAATGAATACATAGCTATCATTTTATAAAATTTTATATAATTTTTTAACATTTTATAATATTTTGGTTTAAAAGCATTAATAGCCAATGCTTACTATGCTTTTACAGCCTCAGACCTAGGGGATATCTGGGCAGGCAGCAAATGATACACAGGCAGTGTGCACTGTGGATTGGTGAATAAACTGTGAAAAACACAAAGGGACAACAGTTATGTCTTTCCACAGCGGCAGTCAGTTTATTACTCAGATAATTTCTCTTTAAATCTCTTTTCTCTTCAAAACGATTCAACATTTCAAAACTTCAACACTCTCAAAGTGCATTTGGTGGAAGACAAGTTAACAAACAACAAATCCATTAAAATACTTAGTAAGTGTATGAAAACATGCCTTTGTACATAATATTATGTATGTGTGTTTATATGCAGGTCCACATGCATTTAGAATCTTACATAAATTTACAATAATAATTAGACACTGTATAACACAAAAAACATTTATCAAGTGACCATAAAGTGTTCAATATCATATTTCAGAAGAAAATACATTAGATGTCATTACACTTGATGTATTAATTTGATATAATTCGTCTCTAATTTAACTCATGCACACAGAAAAAATACATGTGCTGACCATTCAAAATGGCGACTGAAACGAGAATACAACATACTCTCAGACACGTAATTCTAAAACAACTTAAACTATAAGATGTAATGACATTAATTCAATATTTCAGCATGATAGACATTTTTCTAATGTCAATCAACATAAACCATGCATGAAATATGATTAAACTCACTCTTTAGCTGTTTTTATAATCTTTTGTGAAATAAAACTCTTGTTTTTAGATTAAATACACTTTCCAACTCACTTAAACTCGATGCATCACACTTGTTGATTAACACAAGTTTAATTAAATTAACCTTTTACTAAATGATGTTCAACTTCATACCTGTGAAACGTCTTTCCACTGCGGCAGTCAGTTTATTACCATACTGAACGCAATGAACAGGGGGTAACTCTCTCGCGTCTTTCATGTGTGCAAAATACACCATCTAGTGGTATTGCGGCGTAGTGCCACGAAGATGTTATACATGAACTCAGGTCTTAAAGGGGTACTTCAGCGCTGGGAAGATGAATCTGTATTTAAACTGGGTCATCAATGTAGTAGAAATGTGAATTTATTTCTGAATTTGGTGCCTTCTAGACTGAGAAAAGACAGAAAATGTGTTTTTGTCTCATGGGGATGAAAGACTACAATTCCCAGCTTCACTGCCCTGTGAGGCCATTCCCAAAACCAACAACTTGATTACTGTGACTGAGTTGGAGAAGACACTACAATGAAAAACTGAACATGTCTGTTCAATATAATGAGTTGCTGCGCGAGTATCACAGCACTGAGCACTAGGGTTGGGCATCGAGAACCGGTTCTAACTTGGAACCGTTTAAAAAATAACGATTCCATTGGAATCGTTTAGAAAATGTATTTTCGGTTCCAATCTTCGGTTCCAAGCGCGCAAGTTTTGGTTTCCATGGCCACCTGATTTCCGGTGCTTGCGCGCCTGCTTGTTCTTTTAGTCATGGAAGCCCGGTAAGCGGCTCTGAAGTGTGGATTTATTTCACTATTAAAAGCCTGGGTCGGCACAGTGCAACTAGTGTTGTCAAAAATATTGATACTGAAATATCTGAAAAGATACGATAGCCTGCACAGCCAACACAATCGATCCCAGCTGCTCTCCTCTCCTCTCTGACCGACAGCGAGTTGACGCGCAGCCGCATATTCTCATTCAGCCGGTTAACCTCTGAACACGAAGGACGCGCGTTCTGCTGGACTTTTCCTTACGACAGCGTGTTAGTGTTAGTGTGTGTGATCGGTCTGAATTTCGCGCGGGATTGCACATAATTCTACGAATCCCCGCAGATTTCAAGCTCACATCTGAAGCGCACACACACATACCGTAATAAAGCCGCCCCTGACATACAAGTGCAAATATTTGCTTCTTTTTCCCGCTTATTATTGGTCAAATACACTCAAACAAATTCTCAGTGCACATTTTGAAGAGTATGTAAACACAGTCTTAAACAATTCAGGAAGAAATGAAGAATGAGTAACAGGAACAGTGTTCAGGATCCATGAGTGCGGCAGTTCTTAAAGGGACAGCAGGTATTCAAAGTCAAACTACAAAAAGACAAATGATCACACTGCTCTTGACTGATCAACTTGTGTAAATTTAATGGTTTTATATGAAAATATTTATTTTTTTGCAAAAAACATTATCCAATGATATTTTGAATTTATTTAGCCACTTTGCGTTTTTTTATTCAGTTTCTTGCCTGAATGTTAGACCTACCTGAAAAAATAAAGCAGTCTATTTCATTTATATCTTTTATTCTATTGTATTTATTTGTGTTATTTTTTGTAATATGTATCTTTGTTTATTCAATTTACCATTCAAAATCAAGCTTACTTGTGCTGTGTAAACTATTGCAACACAATTACCCCGTTGTAAAAAATACATTGAGTTAACAAATATTTGAGAGATAATTTTAATAGTAATTGATCAATGTTTATATGTGAGAAAAAGCTTAAAAGCTTTATCATATAAAGTGATCTCTTCAGAAGAAATTTTTGATTGCCTAGACTTTCAAAAGACAGACAAAAAAAAAATTATATAAAAAATATCTAATTGACAGTATATGCAGCGTTTTTCCCCCGTTGTATTGAAAATAGCATTGAATATCGATGTGACATTTGACTCCACTCCTTCAAGAATCGGAATCGAGAATCGAAAAGAACTGGAATCGAAAGTAAGAATCGGAATCGGAATCAGGTATCGTTCTAATCAAAACGATGCCCAACCCTACTGAGCACTGACTGCAGGAGTGAGATTAATGAGCTGATGAGCTCGTGATGAGAGCTGAGGTAATCGCGACGGCACTCGCGGCATACATTCACAACGCAAGTTTAGTCTGGCGTGTTTCAGTTCATGCCTTTGCAAGCTTAACTTTCAATAGAAATTAATTTGAGAAGTTAAAACACTTACATTGCTTACCATAGCTCTGTTTAAATGAGTGCCTGCAGCTGCCAGCTGAGCTCTGAGTGTGATCTCCCATCCCCCTTGCACGTGTTCAAAACATGCGGAAATGGCTCCCTCTGCTGGCTGTAGTCTTTAGCCTTGGGCCAAACATTTATTTCTGGAAAAATTCCTCCTATGATGCAAATGGGCAATATTTGCATCATAGGAGGAATATTTCAAGAAATAAAATGCATTTGTCTCAGGGGGATATGAGGGGGGAAAGCACATTTATTTGAATATACTCCAGGGTTTCTACTGATACAAAGCCATGTGCTAATCGCTGAAGTAACCCTTTAAAGGAACACTCCACTGTTTTTAGAAATAGGGCTTATTCAAATTCTTTCCTACATTTAGATATGTGGGCAAATGCATTTTTGTCTCAGTGCATGCATTGTTTTAGTTTAGCAGGGTCGCCGCTAGCTTAGCTTAGCATAATGAATGGAATTATATGTTGCCAGCTAGCATGTCCTGAGTAAAAGTGATCCAAAAAAAAGACCCACCCAATTACTTCTTGTGGCCTGCGTATTCACAATACGTACAAATAGCAATGCAGATTAAGATTAGGCGACTATATTATGGGGAAGCACAGGCGAAGCACTTCTACTTGGGCGCAGATATATCACGGCTCTCATCCTCACGTTCTCTGGCTGTTGAGCGATCGCAATGTGTTGTGTGATATCTCTGAAAATTCTCCTTTTGTGGAGAGGAGAAAAAAAAACTTTAGGAAATGTGTACATATTAATTGGGGGTGTCACATATATTACATTTTCTCAACCCCTTACACTTTCAAAACTCATTTGTATAGCTATGCATTTACTGAGCATTGTGCCACTGTCTATAGCTTTATCTTAATGTATTCTCTCTTTATTCTTTTTACTGTGCCACTGAAGTCCGCATCTTTTTACTCCTTTAATTCATTTTATAACTGTATCATGTTTTTATTTCTTTCCATTCTTATAACTGTTTTAATTATCTTTTTATTATTATTTTATTGTTTTGTTAAGGCTGTCTGGATGAAAGAGATTGAGAGAAGGAAAAGCTATCTTGTATTCCCAAGAAACAAGGAAGTTAACCCTGGAGTCAGTCCAGGAAAATCTGTCTGCTACTGTTCAAACGCACAGTTATACCTGACAAATATAAATACTAAAATCGCATTTTCTTGCAAATCTCGCATTTCTTACACTCCAGTCCAGATAGGCGGGATTCAGGTGTTTTATTTTATTTTCTTATGAACATTTTAAGTCATTTTTTTGTGTAAACCACTTTGAATTGTCATTGGTGCTATATAAATAAACTTTCCTTGTATTGCTTCCTTTTTGAGTTGCATTTACAATGTAGCTACTTGACATTATTGACAGTTGATATGAATTGCAATTACTAAATTGTACTATGTACTAAAACTTTTCATTGAGCTTTGTCTTATTTCTCTGTCTTACTTGAGCACTGAGGGTGTGAACGTGCAGATAATTTCAGGACTTCCCAAAATGTCCATTTCCCACTACACATGAATGGATCCTCAACGAGACATCAAGCATCAAGTTTCAAGATCACTTGAGCTCTTACACATTCTCTGGAGGTCTGTGTCCCAACCACATGCATCAGTGTTTGATCTGAGTGCAGTGTTTCAGACCGCTGGTCCTCAAATGCATTTACTCTCCTATGTATTGTTTTCAGGGTGTTTTGTTAACAGAACTGTTTAATATTGTATTCCTTGTGCCCTCATAGTGTTCTTTAGTGTTACATATAGTCTATATCAGGGGGTGTCCAAAGTCGGTCCTGGGCCACTGTAATGCAGAGTTTAGCTCCAGGCAGCTTGCTTCAACACACCTGCTGGAAGTTTCTAGTATGCCTAATAATTTAAGTGTTTAATTGAGGTTAGAGCTAAACTCTGCAGGATAGTGGCCCTCCGGGATTGGACACCTATACATAGTGTTCTATTGATAAACTGTTTATGGTTAAAAAGTCAATGCTCTCACAAATACTTGCACTGAGCTAATTTGCACTCTTTTTTTCTTGGAGATGCTCAATTCAGTATGGCCACATACTCACAAATGATACACCAATCAGGCACAACATATGACCACATTTCTCAAGCAATGCTCTAGGTGGCGGCGTTTATCCATATGTCTACCCAACGCATACAACCAGCAAACACACATGCTGTCTTTAATGCCGTCAAGATTAGGTAACCAAAATACACTACTAGTCCATCGTTAATTATATTTAAAAGGTTCTTACACATAATAAAGGTGGCAGAATTATTATTACTAACATTTAGTCAGAAACCATGGTGGCCATGGTTAACGTGGGTGATAGAAACTTAAAAGATATTAACTGCAGCAGCTAAGTAACAATAGGCCTATCAAGTGATTGATTGTTTGTAAGGAATTCATTTACCGTAGCCTGCATACCTTAGACAGTCATCACATGTCTACTTACCGG
>NC_090189.1:9183729-9188762 GCF_024679245.1 Pseudorasbora parva | reverse complement strand
AAATTTACAGGATGTTCTTATATTACCATGACCTTTTATATATCAAAAGCTCAAGGGAAAGTTGATCTCTCAATTCATCACCCTTTAATATGCATTTTGGCCGATCGGATCACAACGTTCCCGTTTATAACCTGATGTATTAATCCGTCTCTTTTGTTCACTTCTGATTTCTTCATAAATGTATGGGCTTTTTCAGATCTTTTGAGCTATTGGACACACTAAGCTTGTGTTATTTACATATGAACACGACTGGAGATGACGGAAAAACTTAAGGAGAGTAGCTTTCATTTCTGCTCTAACAACCGCGAGACCAGCCGAACACTGTGAGTGTGTGTTAGAAATCATGAACGGTGAGAGAAGATTGTGCTTGGTGTGTTTTTCATCTTCAAATCAAAGTTGGGTCTTCAGCCGACAAAGGTTAAATCATGTCTGGATAGCGCGCATCCCATAATATTTACGGTCAGTGGGCGGAGAGTAGCCGGTCTTTTTAGACCCTTTTTACACCTGTATTTAGTGTCGTCCACTTGTGATCTGATCGGCCAAAAGGCAACTTAATACTGGTGTAAACAGGGCCTTTAATGGAAAGTTGTAGTACATTCTACTGTACTTTTCAAAAAAGAAAAGTCTGACTTTCCAAATAGAATGGAACTAAAAACAAGCTATTTTCTATTTTCAGCTAACATCATCTAGGCTGCACAGGCTATTTATTAATATCCACCAAAATATCCCAACAGCTATTTATGGATTATTTTACACAACTAACCCGATGCCATCTTTACAATAGCTAACAACTTAATCCCAAGTTACTGTGATAAAATTTACAAATATACAGTAGTGTTCAAAAGTTCAGGGTTGGTAAGATTTTGTAATGTTTTTGAAAATGTGAAATATTATTTCAAATTGAATATTGACTAGTGAATATTGTTTAAAAGAACTGTTTTCTAGTCAAATATATGTTAAAATGTAATTTATTCCTGTGATCAAAGCTGAATTTTCAGCATCATTACTCCAGTCTTCAGTGTCACATGATCCTTCAGAAATCATTCTAATATGAAAAAAAATCTGATTACTATCAATGTTGAAAACAGTGTTGTTCTGCATTAAAGTTTTTGTGGAAACTGTGACATATTTGTTTTTCAGAAGTTCCAAAGAACAGCATTTATTTGAAATAGTAATCTATTGTAATACATGTATTTACTGTAACTTTTGTTTGCAAAATACATGTAATGCATCAAAACCTGAATAAAGGTATTGTACTAAGGCCAAACTTTTTAACTGTAGTGCAAATAGCGAATAACAATACTTTAAAAAAAAAAGTGTAACCATCACGTGGTCTGGAAGCTGAACTTGAACTTTAGTTTCCACATTTACTAGTTAAATATGTTGTGTGATTGAAGGTAATTAGAGGCAAGTCTGTTAAGAGTTGTGTAGGAGTTAGTGAATGCACTTTTTCTAGCTTTGATGGACAGTAAGTTTGAAGGCAAGCACGTTTTATGTGACGAGACTATAAAAAAATCATAATTGCACTACATACATGCTTTGCAGAAGTTAATGAATTTGTGCAATATTTTTAATGCTTATGTGTGATAAGGTAATTGTTCCTAAAATGGAAACACATGAAATATATAATAGAAAAAGTAGGCAGTGGTTTTACGCTTTGCTCACACTCTATATAATGTTATGGCAACACTCTTTATAGATCACTCAAGAGTTACTGTATGACAATATGAGGCCAGGGATCATGTGATCAACCTCATACCAGCACACAGATGATTGTTAAAGATAGCTAAGTGGCATTGGCATCTGGCTAAAAAAATCCTCCAGATTTACATTGAAGGAAGGACATGTTTCATATAGAGACCAGAATATCATAGAGACTTGAGGATGGGTTTGGAATGACATGAGGTTGAGTAATTAAAGACTTTAAAGAATTTAAATTTTTGGGTGATCTATCCCTTTAAGCAACCGCCTAGCAATGACACAAAACACTCCAGCAACCAGGGTGGTGTGCCCATTCAGAATGAATTGACATCGTCTTTTAAAATACAATACAATTCTTGAATTTAAGGTGAGGTAGTAAATATCATGCAGACTTAAAATTTTAATTGAAGGAAATTAAGTTAAAATGTATTGAAATTTGTAATTCATTTTAAAGTCAAGACAAACTTTAAATCTCAGCTTGGCAAAACATTGTTGAATGTTTATAGACATTACAGACAGATGGAAAGATGGATAGATAGATAAAAGATAGATAGACAGATGGAAAGATGGATAGATAGATAAAAGATAGATAGACAGATGGAAAGATGGATAGACAGATAGACGACAGATAGACAGATAGACGACAGATAGATAAATAAATAAGATAGATAGATAGATAGATAGATAGATAGATAGATAGATAGATAGATAGATAGATAGATAGATAGATAGACAAATAGAGAGATAATACAAGTCAGTTGAATGCATTTTGAATGTGAGTCTGTGTATGTGTGTTTGCTTGTAGTCCAGGCGGTCCAAGTCTGATGAGACTCAACATAAACTCAGTAAGGCTCCGTCACACACTCTGATCGGGTCACTGCTGTTGCCCACAGCAACGACAGGCAGAAAAACGCACCTCTAAAACTTGCACTGTCAAGCCGTCACTTCTGAAAGCGGAGAGGTGGACTGCCTTACAGGCCTATTCCACAGCTCAGTGCTCTAACACACACACACACAAACACACAGTCATATGGGTGACTGCATAGCAACACCCTGGCAACCACTTTCACACCTGCTCCCACATTTTCTCCAAAACTGATGGTCTTGTAACCCGACAAATGCTGCTGCATAAAATAAAAAATGAATGAAATATATATTGCCACAACAAAGTACACGATGGTGCTGTGACCCAAAACCAGTTGAACATAACTGAAGAAGCCTACATGCAACAGGAACATAGATTGTGCGGATTGATGGACAGTCTTAGTAACAGTTCGAAAATATAATTGTGACTATAATAAGTGAGAGTAGCTATGTAACACATATAAAGTATACCGTATTGTTCTGAATATAAGAATGTTTTTTTCTTAGAAATACATCTGGAAAAATTGTGTTTGTCTTATACTCAGGATCTAAACTTTTACATATCAATAATACATCCACAACAATAGGTGGTGCCAAATATGCGTCAAATGAGTGTACAAAGAAATATGGCGTGTCAGAGTGTAATGTTAGAAAATCGCACATTAAAACGATTACTATAAAAATAAAAGATGCTTAAAAACATTAAACACCGAAGTATACTTCAATTTTTACGTGTACACGAGGGTCAGCGTACGTGAAGTGTGCGTCTACATCAGAAGAGTAGACGTATACTGAACGCACACCGTCCCGACAGGTTGCACATGTAGATTTTTTTGCAGTATTTACATGGGTTGTAACTCGTGGCGAGACATTGCTCAAAACTGCAAAGGCGTTGAACGCCTGTGTACGTCAAAAGTCAAAAGAAGTATACTTTGCAAGACTTATACGTATCGACTGTCTGCATACGCTCGCGTACGCATAAAAAAAAAAAAAAGTATACTTTCGGATTAACGGTCAGGAAAGCTTACCATCTAAGAGAAACTTCCTTTCAGCTTATCTCCAAAGCCGCCTCCTCCAGAACACATAAATTAGCACAGCCAGTCTGCGGTAAACTACCTCATGTCTCAAAGCACATAACATTAAAATGAACATAAACAACTTACAGAGCTCTAGTTGTACCATCTGACTGCTGCAGGTTCATTTCAGGGTTGATAGTAAATTGAGTGTGCCGAGAAATATAGTGTGTTAGAGTATAATGTAAGAAGATTGCAAGCATAAGGAGACAGTAATACGCTAACAGTGAAGAAAAAATACACTTAAAAACGCTAACAGTCAAAGAAATCTTACCGTCTAAGATCCGAGTAACGGTCATGTTTGCGTGCCTCGTATATGATTCTAAACACTGTACATGATTTTAAAATGTGAGATGGTACCCATATTTCAACTACAACTGTAGCCAAATTTTGGTAGTTTTCACTATGAGATGGATAGCCTAATTGTTGTATAATTCAGATGGGCTACAGGCAGAGGTGGAAAGAGTAACAAAATATTCTACTCAAGTAAAAGTACTGTTACTTCAATGAAATTTTACTTAAGTACAAGTAAAATTACTGGTCTAAAAATTTACTCAAGTAAAAGTAAAAAGTAGCTCATTTAAAATGTACTCAGAGTAAAAGTTACTTAGTTACTTTTTTTACAGTGGGGGTGGGGGACTGTCCCCTGTAGGGTTGTGATAGGATGAGATTTTCACGATATGACAACTATCTCAGAAAACATCAATTAAACATTTACTTTACCTATTATTAAATGATAGTAATTATAACTAGTTAAAATTATGTTAAATGAATGAAGAAGATTGGTCTTTTTTTATTTGGTTGAACAAATGCTTTATTATAACAAACTTAAAACCATTTGTTTATTTTGTTTATCAAAATTTCAATAAAACATGTCTAATAAACTAAATTCAATAAATTAGATTAACAACTTTTTATCATTAATTCGTTAATGTTTAAGAATAACAGAGTCCATATGTAGTAGACGGAGCAGCTCATTCACAGAGAGAGAACAAGCAGATCATATATTCATATAGCATTCAATGTGTAACGAGTAGAAATATAGTGTGGCCCCTTTAAGAGCTGCGCGCGCTCCCTGAAAACGAGTTCTGCATCTTGTGTATGTGCGCACTGAGTTTTGAGCTCCCATGTGTGGGGATTATTCTCTGTTTTTCTGTTGCTAACAGTCAGTTATTTTGTTTTATTAAGTAATGCTGTGGACGGAAATGGAGTTTGTGATCAGAGTTCAGCGGGAAATAAAGCGCGATCTGTTTGACGTCAATCGCCTCCGTGTTTGCATCCACTCCAGATATATTAAGTGAGCTATCCGCATTTTTCCCCCGGACACAAGCGTTACAAATGTTGTGCTTTAATGTTCACAGACCATGTCGCGATTTGATTTATTTCTAAGGCCTA